>NC_082398.1:2459199-2516699 GCF_031168955.1 Gadus macrocephalus
GTTATTAATATCTAGGATCATCAGGATGAAATAGATAAGCAACGACAGCTTAAGCTGTATTATAAAACATAGTTGTTTTGGAAATCGTTGGAAGTACTATAAGTACATTCACAGAGAGCACAGGCTGTCTGAGACTAAACACAGACTTATGTATTCTCAGAAAGAAAGCTCAAGTTTAATTTGTTTGAATAGCTATATTTATATCAAACTTCAAATAGTACAGCTTTGGAATGTGGTCTTTGAATAAATAATGTTCATGTAATAACACCATTGTGGTTATATGATGACATGTCAACAGCACATCCCTATGTGATACACTGTCTGCCATACTATGCAGAATGGGACCAGGTCAACACAACAGTTGTTTGTTTCCAAGAGACGGCGAGTTACAAGGTTACAAGGTTACATTGGACATATTTTGGGAGACACATTTCCACAGTTTTGCCAACGCAACGTATAATTTCCCCACGGTATATGTTAGTTGCATATAGATTGTTGAGGTAATTCCATGTCCACTTCCACTTAATGCCATGTGGGCACGGCATGCCACGAATTCAAAGAATTTGCCATTAATCCAGACAAATTCTGAGAATTTGTGTTTTCCCTTAAAACACATGTGACTTAATCAAATGCCATCTCCTTCCGTTCGGTGAACATACCTTGCTACGCGTTGCATCTTCGCTACACTCCATGACCACTTAGTGGGCTGTAACAGAAAGCGCTGACATTTATATCAATTGAGGCTAATACGTGGTAAAATGCACGCGGCTAACCCCTGCTACTTTCTATGTGCTCTTGCCGTGCCGACCCATTACCACATTGACCATCAATAAAACCCTATCTCGATTATTTTTGTTTAATATCAAAATAATTCTGCACTAAGCATCATTTTCAAAGGGACGGCCGTGCCAGTCCATTAAACTAAACCGATGTACGGTATGTCTCCTCCAGACTCCCTCCTGGATTTTATGTTCTGTGTCACTGGATTACAAAGGTCTGAAACAATGGTTAGTGTCTTCAGTCCCGCTTTCAAATGGACCGGGTGTTACTGGAGGAGAAGGAGGGAGTTGGCCTCCCAGCCAAATGGGGACTGGGTTCGATCCCCAGCGTCCACAGCCCACATAGAGGCCTCCTTTAGCAAGATGTCAAATCCCAACCTGCTCCTTTATGACATGTATGCATCGGACATCACTAGCTGTTAAATGACTAAATACTCAGAAAGAAAAATACCGCACCTCCCTTAAATGTATTAAGAAATACAACAGACAGGC
Organism: Gadus macrocephalus; assembly: GCF_031168955.1. Taxonomy (NCBI): domain Eukaryota; kingdom Metazoa; phylum Chordata; class Actinopteri; order Gadiformes; family Gadidae; genus Gadus; species Gadus macrocephalus. The sequence goes on from NC_082398.1 coordinate 2,460,471, forward strand.
AATAGTGTATATCTGGCTCTACAAATGCTCATCTGAGTTTCATTCGAAACGGTTTAAGCGTTTTTTGTTGTTGTTGAGTACCACTCCAGCACTCGGTGCCCCACCAGCTGACTTCCTGTTTGACTGAACCCTGAACAAAGTTGTGTGTTGCAGTGCCTAGAGAGTTCGTCAGCAGCACAAATAGGCCATGCAGAGGCACTGAGGCCCTCTCTACTCCGACCAAGGTCAGTGGGCCCCCGTTGGCTTTTGGCCCGTACTGCTGGGAGCTGCAATTAGGACGCGTGCCCATGTATCACGCGGGGCTATTCATTCAGCGAGCTAGGTATTAACTCGTCCTACACGCAGCCGCGGGTTACACCGGCTTCGAGAGGAAAAGCCATGTTCAGCCCACAGGGGAGACGCTAGTTCATATGTAAATATGAGAAATGGGGGCGGATGTCACCTTGCTCTGGTTTTTGGATCGGGGCGATAATGTCCCGGGAATGACGAACAGTGTTTGTAACAGCCATTCCACGATGAAGGTCCTTTGTGTCCACTGTTGTGCGCACGTATGCTAACAAACGCAATGCGTTGAAGGGGTGGTAGGTAAACAAATGTACGTTTAGCTTTGCAACAGGATTCATCTACATGAATGAAGGAACGCGACTAATTAATGAATCCTCGTACTTCTAAGTGTTCCCTGGTGGTGCGTCGGTCACGTGACAGCCTGCTACTCCCATTTCAAACCGGAGCTTTCGATATTGCTCTTGAAAGAGCTGGCTTCCTGTGCTTCCATGGCTTCAAACTGAGATCAGTGGAGTGCATGGGGTGCCAGGCACGGTGATGTACGATCTTAATTTTGCACAATGCAGGAGAGGATGCGCACTCCTTCATTCTCCCTGGCTGGGCCGGGAGAGGGGTGAGTCAAAGATGCAAATGTGGTCGGTGGAGCATGAGCCTGTTAACCTCAATGGTAGACTCCAGACTTGCGGAACAGCACTCACGATTCACCCTCCAAAAGAATTTGAGGCAAAACGGGTGTTGGAGGGTGGAAATAGAAAGGTGGGTGGAAAACGGCATCGATGTCACATCATAGTCCCGTAGTCTAGTCCCTTCTTGTCCGGAGGATGAACGTCTTTTTAACGTTTGTTTCTCAATGAATAAATGCGAGTTTATTAGATTTTAGGAGATGAATTGCCTTTTAAAAATGGAAAGCCTGATTGGATAGGTACAGGACAGTGAAAGAAATGTAAGAAAAATAATAACTATTGCAAGATAAGTTAAGCAAAGGGAGATCAAAAGCTCAAATAGCTCAACAAGTGTGGTTCGCAGAGGAAAAACAACATCAACAAGACCGCTGATGAATTCTCTCCATGTCTGTGTGCTAATAATATCCGCAATAGCAATTGACTTGCATCACTGTGTGCTTTTCACAGTATTTCCCATTTTTTCCCCTTCATTTCCCTCCATCTATCATAGCGTGGAGGCAAATGTCGCAGCGAGAACATAAATCCCACCCAATGAGGCATGGTGATGATGGGTGTTTTTTTTCCTTCTTTATGGATATGAAAGCCCCTAAATATCAACAGTGCCAGGGGAACTCTACCCACCAAGCGAGCTCATGTGGCAGTGCACGTGAGGAGCCGGAGAAGGCTTTTCTGTCCTCCTATGTGGAACACAGCTGGGCTGATGTGCACCGTGCGCGTGCGTCAGAGGTGGGTTCGGCAGAAGAAACCGCGGCTACGAAAACAAAGTCTGCGCCGTCCGAGGCCGCGAACCACCCGAGTGGATCGTGGCGAGCGATAATTAGCACATTAAGGCGAGAGGCAAAAAGGAAACGCGACTTGAGGAAATCAACTGTTAACGAACATCTGAGACCGTGAGCATGCTGCGTTGAGGGCATATGCTCCTCACCCACCTCCTCCTCCCACGATGTTGCGCAATGTTTATCCCACCGATGAAGAAGGGAGAACAAATTAGAAGGACGTATTAACGGTGCACTAGTCTTTCAACTTTACTAGCTAGTGTCCGTCGGAAAGGAAACATTGCGGGCCAATTACAGGAAGGAAAAGGAAAGGTTTTTTTCCATGGCCGAGCCTTTAATGTGGGCGAATGTTAAGCAAGGCTTAAACCACCACTTCATCTTATAAATGTTATCCGGCAGAAGAAGAAAGAAATGAGCACATGTGCTGGTGTCTATAAAACGTGTAAAATGTCCCTTCATTAAGGAAACACTAGATACACAGCACACCAAAGACTTCTGTTGTTAAAGTTGAACTCTTCGGGGAAAACAACAATAAAACGTCACAGCATTGCAACTGCAACAGTTACACTGTATAAAACTAAAGAATATGTATAATATTACCATTATGTAACGTAAACAAACATGAACATCTTCTTCATTTCCTTCCTGAACCAGGCGGGCGTCGGGGTCGTGACCCCGCGATACATCACGTTGCGCCGCGGCGCGTGTTGACGCTACGTTGTCAACACGCAAAGATGTTTCGGTGACAAATCTGCCATGCAGTTAGCCGCGCGGCAAGGTCGCCATTTTTACTGGTCAGGGGCAACGGTCAAGAAGCCGAATCCATCACAGCCGCTCATGCATGAAATACAGCTTAGTACTCCCCGGGTCCCGTGTCCTGTCGTGTCAACGCCGGGGGTATCTTCCACATCTATCAGCCCGGTGGTCAGGTGAATAGGGACGATGGATTGGGTGTGGCCTATCACCTGGTTGTGTAAAGGGGTGGTTGATCGGGTGTGGTTGCGTCATCACAGGAGATATCTTCCCTTGGTGGTCAACTTCAGCTGTGGGAGCAGAGTGAAGACACTGTGTGTGTGTGTGTGCGCGCGCGCGCGCGTGCGTGCGTGCGTGCGTGCGTGCGTGCGTGTGTGCGTGCGTGTGTGTGTGCGTGTGTGTGTGTGTGTGTGTGTGTGAGTGCGTGCGTGCGTGCGTGCGTGCGTGCGTGCGTGTGTGTGTGTGTCGACGGCCGTGTGTAATCAAAGAGTCTGAAGGGGTGAGTTGTAATTACCCGTACCTATACTGTCCTCCCACACAGTCTAATCTGCAGGGACTAGGGCAGCAGCAGCCCTGGTGAATAGGGCTTATTTATACATTAAATTAGAGTGCAATTAAAACCCGTCTTGTGCCGGATGTAACTATGCTCATTTGCATAGTATATTTAAAATACAACCGAAAAGGAGCCATTTCAATATTTTATAACTTTGAGAACTGCAGGCTAACTTTTTTTATGAGACAGAGCCTCATGGCACCAAGTATCAACCGAGACGTGTTTCAATTTTAAGAAATGTGTCTTTACTAAGTGCTAATAGAGATTAGCATTGGGTATGATACGTTTGCTGAATGGAGATACATGAAGAAACATTTAGCACCACGCGACGCCATCATAAATAATCATATCTTAATGAACCGTACTGTAATTCAACACATACACACACGCACACACACACCCGGTTCAGAGTCCCCAAACATATACCATTTAAGCTAATACGCTACTAATACGCCAATACAAGCTACAAAAATGTTAATTTAAAGACAAACATGCTCCTCTCACAAAAGGCACAGTATCTAATCTGCTCTAGTGGGCTGGTTTGGAAGCAAGTGGTAGGGATCATTATATTGGCCAAGGACCATGGAAAAGACATTAATTCTCACATTATCATTCAGGGAATGTGATGATGTTGGATTGTGGGTGCGGTCTAATGCTTGGCGTCCCCATCAGGTTGTGAATATGGGTGGTGGATTGGAAGCGGTCTAACGCCTAACATCCGAGCCAGGTTGGGAATGGGAACAGTTGTTTGGGTGAGGTCTAACGCCTTGGGTCTGGGCCTTGTTGTGAATAGGGGTGTTGGATCGGGTGTGGTACAACGCTGATGCGAACGCTGGATTGAGAGTGGTCTAACACCTGGTATCTGAGCCAGGTTGTGAATGGGAACGGCGGTTTCAGTGCGGTGTAACGCCAAGCATTTCCTTCAGGTTGGGAACGGGAACGGTGGATTGGGTACGGTCTAACGCCTAGCATTTCCTTCAGGTTGGGAATTGGAACGGGGAATGGGTGCGGTCTAACGCCTGGATTCTGGGCCAGGTTGTGGACGGTCCCCCTCCCTGGGCTGATGCGCCCTGGCGACGCGGTGTGATACTGGGGGACGGGGCCGTGGCGACGGGGCCCAGCTGTCAGAGACGCAGCTGCCTGCTTTCCCCTCGAGTGAGCAGCGCTGCGGTCGCCCACGGCATGCCAGTGTGTGTGTGTGTGTGTGTGTGTGTGTGTCTGTGTGTGTGTGTGTGTGTGTGTGTGTGTGTGTGTGTGTGTGTGTGTGTGTGTGTGTGTGTGTGTGTGCGGGCGCAAGTGCATGTGTGTGCGTGTGCACGTGTGAAAGTGTGTGTGTGTTAGTGTGTTTGTTTGCGTGCACGTGCGCGCGTGTATGTGTGTGTGCCTGCACGTGTGAAGTAAAAAGTATACAGGGGATCGACCTGGTGCACGGGCATTGCAGGGATTCTGGTGGAGGCTCCATCAAAACATGCCCCCCCCCACACCCCTCCCCAGACCCTAACACAACATGTGTATGTATGAGGTGGTGTAAAAGATGATGTATGGACAGGCCAGCCCCTGTGGTTCAGACGCAGTGTGTTTGGTGTCGATGGAGATCTGAAACAAACAAGTCAAGATGGTGGACGGATGACTCAGGGCTGAACTATTAATGGGAAAACCATCCTTTAAAAGGCCATCATCCCACCGCAGCTTGGAGCGTTTACCGGCAGCAAGGGGAATGAGATGGAGCAGAACAGACGTTTGGGAAACACATTATTCAACATTAAAGAAAATCCACACAGAGCCGAAACCGTACAAAGAGAATGGCCCGGTGCCAAGCATAGCTCAGACGGCGGGCTGTGTAACAAGTGTCGGGCATCAGCAGTACATCATGGAAACAATTTCACGTTGATGCTAATGTGATGAAATGGCCCAAAGATATATATTTATATATTTATCTACAAAGAAATCATAAGAAACGAGAACGGACGGTTGAACATATGGATCAGCGCATGATTGATGCTTTGGCCCCGCTGGCCTCGGCATCCAACAGACGTCCCCATGGTAACATCCCCCCCCCCCCCCCCCCATCCCCGCCTCCAGCCGGTTGGTGGTCGGTGGCGCTCCTCGTAGCGGCGACGGCGGCGGCGGCGGTGCTCGGACATGATGGGCGGTGATGAATCGTCGCGGCGCCGGAATCAGATCCGGAGATTAATGGAGTGCGTACCGTGTCGTTAGGGCAACGTCGTGATGGGCGGATTAATAAGGAGATTAAAACGGAGCTGTTACTGCGTCGCCGAGGGCGACCTGACAAGCTGACCCCCCCGGGGTCGGCGGGCTGACGGGGGGCGCGGGGGGGGTACAGCCACTTCATCATATCGTGCCTGAAGACCAGCTCTGACCTTCGCCATTCAAATACATCATAGTACTATCTCCGTAGCATGTTTACTATGGCAGCTTGGTTGTCGTTGCTGCTGTTTTTTTTGCATCAGTTGAGAAAGGTTACACAGACAAACAGGCGTGTGTGGGTGTCTGCATGCTATTGTAGCATCCGCGTGTGTGTGTGTTGTGTTCGGCATCAATAGCGGCTGAGCTAATAAAAGTCTTGGCTAGCTCCGGAAATGCAAATGCTGACAAAATGTGAGCACTCTGTGGCCAGATCAACAGACACTCGCGAGCAGATTTGGCTCATTTTGAACTTCCCATGTGTATCAGCACACACAAAGACACACACACGAAAACAGGCACACACACACACACACACACACTCCTGACACGAAAACACACACACAAACACACAGACACACAAAAAAACACGCAAACACACACACACACACACATGCACGCACACACACACACACACACACATTAACACACACACACACCCACACACAGACGCACACACACACACACAAAACCAGACACAAACAAATCTGTGATACACCGTGTCCGTTTGACCCTATGCTCCATATGGTCAAATAAATGAGCACATTTGCTGGAGGTGTGTGTGGGGGGGTTGGTGGAGAGGTTTGGGGGGTGAGAGAGACGACAGCCATCGAGCCCTGGGGGCCAACGTTGCTGAAGGTAGCCGTGGCTGGCACTAGGCCCCCTCTCCCAAGCCATGGCTCTGCATCAACTCATTTCTCCCCTGGCTCCCGTGTGCACACTACTATTTATAGCAGGACAGTCGGTTATAGTACTAGTGTTGGTATTGTTGTCGGTACAAAAATCCCGGCATACTCCGAGGACTGCGTACGACTGGGGACGTTCACTGAATACACTGTACACTGCGTGTTTCACCAGCACTGAGAAAACACTGTAACCTTGTTAGGAGACATAGTGAGGGGAGCCGGCAGGCGGGGGGATCCGTGCATCGAGTCGACAGCGTTTCGATCAGCGCGGCACCATTAGGCCATTGAAAGGATTGAGATTATTAAAGAGCTGATTGGATTCGACACAACCGGAGTACATTAGAATAGATTGCCATCTCTGGGCATGATTACAGAAGGAGCGTGTGGCTTTTAGCATGCAGACGCACAAAATAAATAAACACAAGCACGTCTCCGATCCAGCCGCTGTGTCTGCCGCGTGGGACATGCTCAGAAGAGGGATGTGTGTGTGTGGGTGTGTGTCAGTGTGTGTAGGGTCGTCCGTGATGTGAGGAGGAGGCTCACATCAAGCAGGACGGGGTAGTTGACGGGGTAGTAATGATGGGGTAGACTTTACTCTAAAAAGGTGTACATGCTGAGAAGCATTTTCCAAGCAGCGGTAGATAATTGCTTCCTTTATGTGAGGCGCAGGAATATTCATTATGGACCGTTCGGTATCGTGTTGACCTGGTGCTGCTGTGACATCTCCAAAAGCTATTGGAGGGTTATTATTCCTTCTGTAGCCCTCCTTGACGTTTTCCATTCATCTCAGTCGGTGGTAAGCTTTATAGGCACTCTGGCCATTATCAGTGGCATGGCACATAAGGCCGCTTTGTCACAATGTGAGATGTGAGTGGCGGCAGGAAGGGAAAATAATGACTGTCGGATTGGTGTGGGATGTCAGGCCAGAGAGAGTGGATAGTGGCTCATCTCGTCTGTTTTTACTCCGATGGAGTTCTTGATGAGTGGGTGAATTTCCGGTCAGAGTGGTGAACGAAGAGCAACAGAAAATGGAGGGACATATCGTCTGATATTAACAAAACTCCACCACGAGAGTCAATGAATAGAATCCCTGAAGAACGTGGTGGCAACACCTATCAGTGAAAATCAAAATCCTGATGTCCTCCGCGTTCGGCATGTGGCTCAAGAGGTAGAGCGGGTTGGCTGGTAACCTGAAGGTTGCTAGTTCGATCCCCGGCTCTTCCTAGTGTCGAGTGACGAGGTGTCCCTGAGTAAGATGCCTCACACTAACTGCTCCCGACGAGATTGCTGTCGCCTTGCATGGCTAACACCGCCGTTGGTTGTGTGAATGTGTGGATGAATGGTTGAAGGTTAAGAAATATTGCAAAGCGCATTGAGTGGCCACTGGTTAGAAAAGCGCAATATAAACAGTCCATTTTACCATCCTCTGACTCATATCACCTGAGTGTCATTATACCTACACACATAACTCCAAATGCATTGCAACATAGGGCCTAGCCTGTGTAGCATAGCCTCTACAAACGAAGACCGCTCACAAAGTGAAAGTAAAAGTGCGAGCCGACCTCTGGATGTTTCGATGTGTGAAACAATGTTATTGACGTGAGCTATTTACAAACAGAAATTGACCACTGGGCTCAAAATGGTCTCTTAATTTGAGTGGATGGTCCATTCTCCAAACAGGGCCAGCATCCCCATGCATTTGACCAGGGATAAAGCGTTATCACATCTCCCCTCGCCCTCCTCTGTGGGTCCTCTGAACGGCCCAGAGGCCCAAGGGTGCACTTACTCCACTTCCGCTGACCTCTTTGTCCTTTAGCCCTCCGAGCGCAACGCTCCCGTTTGAAATTATAACCGCCTTCTCAATCTGTGGTCAAAACAATCGCTCGGCGCACAATTCAAATCCCCCCCCCACCCCCCCTCGATGCACTTAAACGCCGTTACCAGCGAGATGGATATGCGGCAGTTTGTCGATATAGATCGAGGCCTGGGGGAGAGAGAGTCAGAAATCAAGCTAAGTGCTGCCCTGGAACCGTTCTGTACCGGCGGCTGGGATGGCGGGTCCACCCGCTTGTCGGTTGGCCTGGATTTTTTAAAGAGGAAACCGATCATTCCATAGCCTCCCGAAAAAAAGGCGGTCAAAAATGAACCGAACTCAACGGAAGGTCGGGTTTTACAGCGTTGTGCATTAGAGGCACGGAAAAACAAAAAGGCAATAAAGAATCCCAGCTGTTGCCATGAAGACAACAGGATACCATGTGACCCGCCCGGGGGTCCACGGGGGCTCTTACACATCTGGCGTACGCTACGGGCTACGGGTGGCTGGCTTCCTCGACGTCAGGACACTACGACGTCGACGAGGAGGAGACGAGCTTTGAACGACGGCGTCGCGAAAACAAAATGAAAACAAACACAATCATTTACAAACTTTCTCTGTGGGTGTAATTCAGTTATAATGCCACCAAGGAGGCCGGGAATCTGTCGCAGGATGGCTCGTTACGACTCACTGCCTTGGGTAATGTTGTTTTCTTTGCGAGCAAAATGAAATATAATATCATTAAATAGAAAAATGCTGAATTGAGCATCAGAAGATCCATTTTGGCGGTGTCCTCTCAAGTGTTTCGTTCGAAGGGGGGGGGGCTCGCACGCGCCGTATCTCGCTGATCATTGAGACATTGCGGCGTGGAAACTCCCGGCAGTTGGCTGGTCGGGCCTCGTCCAGATTTATGGACGTCAATATGCAGAAGCTTGAACGGAGGCAGATGTTCAAGAGAGGGCCACCAGATCTTAAACAGTGGGTTGATAAGAGTGTGCGTGCGTGCGTGTGTTCGTATGTTTTCCTCTGTGTGTGTGTGTGTGTGTGTCTGTGTGTGTATGAGTGTCTCTGTGTGTGTGTGTGTGTGTGTGTGTGTGTGTGTGTGTGTGTGTGTGTGTGTGTGTCTGTGTGTGTATGAGTGTCTCTGTGTGTGTGTGTGTGTGTGTGTGTATATGTTTTTGGATGTGCATGTGTGTGTGAGTCTGTGTGTGCGTGTGTGTGTGTGTGTGTGTCTGTGTGTACGCATATTTTTGTATATGTTTGTGTGCGTGCGGGTATGAATGTTTTTGTTTATACGCATTACGCACGTGTGTATGTGCGTGCCTGTGTGTGTGTGTGTGCGTGCGTATGCTGCGTGCCTGCGTGCGTGTGTGTTTGCATAGCAATTTGCATGCCTGAGCTGAAGCCACACCACAGGCCAGGTGCAGGGCTGAACATCCTTGCCATCCGCCTAGCACTGTACCGACAACTGGAAACATCGCCTCACAAAGAACTACCAGTGTTTCTGTGTGCTCCATGTGTGCCTGCTTGTTCTCTTAAGAAAAGGGACAGCTTTTATCATGGAATGGTTATTAAGTGAGTCTAGGATGGGGAGGAGGGTGAGGCGGGAGGGATGCGGGAGGGATGCTCGCGCGTGTGCGTGTGTGTGTGTGTGGAGGGGTACCACAATGAAGATAAATAATAATCCAGGGAAGGCTTTTGACTAGGCGATGCATGATTAAACAAAAAGGCATCCCCGGGCTTGAGTTGGGTGTGTTGATTTAGTGAGTGCTAGTGAAACGTAAAAAGAATACAGATGCCTGCCAGCGAGAGAGATGTTTCGTGTGGGAGGAGGAGGAGGCGGGGAGCACAGTGTCTCCTGCATGCTTTATCTTTGGTGGCATTTTAAAATACTTCAGGGGGATGTATTGGCTTTTGCTGCCCAATTGTGGCACAGGGCCCGTGATCAATTCACTTTAAGGATGGGCAACCTGCCACTAGGACGGGGCATGCAGGTGAAGGGAGGAGACCCAGCTCAACTTGGCTGTATTACTGAGCAAGTCTTTTAAGTCTTTTGTATGTGTGCTAAGCAAAGGCTTTTGTTTGTACAGTCACAAGTGGGGTTTGAATTCCATAAAGGCTTTCTGTTGAGTGAAACCCAGAATATAGAATATAACTAAGTGTGTTGTATATACTGTAACAACGACCACGCTACACGTCACCTAGGTGGCTCTTCTGGACACAGGGTGGTGATGTTGGACAACAGACGATGATACGTCATGCTGTTGAACAATGGTGCCATGCAGGAGAACTTCAGATTGTGTGTGGTGATGGCTGGCTTAACCTGTTGCACATTGATTGCTCACTGTAGGTGTGCAGCCATGCCCAGCCCCAGAGTCCAACCAGTCTGACTACGGGCCAGGTGAGGCTGCTTCAACCAGCCATCCCTCCACACACACTACACACACATGGATCTTGATTATCGCTTTGTTCGATTAAATGAGTGAAGAGATGAGCCTCCGTGACATCACAGAAAAGCGACAGCTCATCGTCTTCACGTCAACATCAGTCGACGCCCGAGTATTCAGAGCGCCTAACAAGATATTGAAAGCGAGTCGAACATACGGGCGACGTATTGCCACCCTTTTGAGCAAGTACTCAGTAAGAGATGACAGCTGCTTCCCTATACAGCAACCGGGGAATTAAATAAATAAGACTAACGTGCAACAAATGACTTGCTTCCGCGCCATGTGGGGGACATCTGTGCTGCAAAGTGTCTCGTAGTTTGGTTTCACTTTCGTTTCGATGTCAAACGCACTTTGATTTAGATTAGGTGAAGTACCTTGCGCTTGATGGGAATGAGGTGGAGGAAGACAGTGTGCTACGCAGGGAGTTTAAAATGTAATGATACCTGACAATTAAAACGAAATTCCATTGCTCAACATCTGGCAAGAAGAAGGTTTGATCAGGAGGGTTGTAAAATTTGTCTTCCGTATCGTATGTTAAACAGTGTCACAGGTGATGTACTGTGTTATTATCTGAACCAATGCACTCAAAATTAGCTGCAGAGTGATGTGGGTGTCACAGCAGTGATCTTGGCTATAATGTTCTTTTTTTGTTTCAGTAGCTGAGGGTATTATACAGAGAAATGATTTTTTGTATTAAGACTCTTAAGATGGTTTTATTTGTAATAAGTTGTCTTGGGCCTAGCATACCCAACCATCGTGGAGAATGATCATTGAATCTTTGATTTAAAAAAAAAAGAAAAAAAAAAGAAATCTTATCAAGACGTGTATATGAAATACTACCTGATATGCTTATTTTCCCCGCAGTCGCGAGAAAATGAATGATTTCTGAATATCTACCGAATAATGGGCCCTGCTAGATATGGTACCAGCCAAAAGTAATTACTCGACAGAATATGGTTTGTGGTCATTCTAGTCACTGAAGAGACGTGACCTAAGGCAGGCTGTAATATCCTTAGACGGTCGCGTTCGGCAGAGAGGAATTCATCTGCATGTAAATGGACTGATGAAAGGGGACCTCGACGCTGTGATCCCTTCTCCTTATTCCACCAGCTCCTTCTAATGTGTCCCACCAATGGAAGTCTATTGCAAATACGAGTTTTAAGTCATGCTCACCCAGCTAAACAGGTCAGACCTGTAATTAAAGAGTGGTGGGGAAGGGGTGGGTATGGCTACTTCACACAAAGAATATCCAATATTTTGGAATATGAAATGGAGCCGTGGTCTTAGAAAGTCCCGAGGCATACAATTCAACAATCTTTGGCGATCATGTGATAATTGGCCTGCCAGATGGAAAAGCATACCGAGGCAGTATGAGGCATTCAGGCCACTGTGATGAGGGTCATGAACGAGAATGGTTTAACGAGGTAGAACGTATTATTATTATCATTATTATTTTCCTAAAGGGGGCGTCCACTCAGTAATGCGTATACAAAACACGTAAGGGGATCTGAGTTCGGTTTTCTTCCATTCCCTGGGAAAAGCAACACGTTCAGGCCAAAGATGATTCACAGCTGCCATAATATTCCTCCACAGAAACCAGTAAGCCTGCGTTTGACAAAAAACAAAATCCCTGGCCCGCTGAAGGGTTGACATGAGGTGGAAGAAGTAAAAAAGCTGTTGAAATAGAAATAATCTCTCCTTGCTGAAGTCAAAGGTGGAAAACAGTCAAAACTTTAGCGCGCGCACACACACACACACACACACACACACACACACACACACACACACACACACACACACACACACACACACACACACACACACACACACACACACACACACCAAGGATTTCAGCCTTGGAAGGTGCTATATATTAATGATATATTAATGCGAGACAAAAAAGTGAAACAATCAGACTATAAAAATCATTCACAGCATTTGAACGGTTGGTAACACATTTCAAATATTTATTAAAATAAAAATCCACGATTGCCATTGTAGAGCCCTTTAAACTGTGAGTGTAGGACAGATTGTGTTTGCCTCACCCTTTTTTCGGAAATATCCGTTTACTGTTTTGAAAGTGATACGTGGTGGCAGGTTTCATCAACAGTGACTTATGTTAGTCGCATCTTGGAAGTCGTCTGCTAAACACTTTAAATATAGTCACGGTTCATGGAGGTATCTTCTTACTGTGTCTCTCAACCCCTTGTTTATAATTCAACCTGTGCCAGGCTTGTCTCTGGAGCAATTGCAAATGCAACTTCTTATCCTGCCTCTGTAGATGTCAAAATGTTTACACCTTGCCTTGCAAATCCGATAAGAGCTATATTCCGAGGGGTAGTCATCTCTTAAATGTTATTCACATCCTTATTTTCCTGTCTGACACATTTTCGAGGGCCATGACCTTCTGGAATAAATGGGTGAAGATGGGTTGAATCCAGCTATCTGGGATCGCTGAACCACGTCAAAAGCCGGAAGAGACAGATTTACTACGTTGGATCAAACCAAAAAAAACAAAACATTGATTTATCGGATACCTATACCACGGCAAAGTCTTTCAAACAGGATTATGACAGACCCTTGTGATAGTGCCTCCTTTTGACCCCCCCCCCCCCCCCCCCCCCTATCGTATCCACGCCAACCACCAACTTCAGTCTCCCACTGATGGATAAATCCCGCCTCCATATCTCCTTTCAAAATAAAAGCAGAGGGCAGCTCTGCCACACCGCCGAGGTCAAGGGAATCAACCGGATCCGGCTTTGGGTGGGGGTCCATTTCTCAAAGTAGATAAAGTGTGTCGTGGGGGGGAGTGGAAAGGCAGGCCTTGTTTCTCATTTACCAGATGGGGTCCATTCAGCCCGCGTCGTGGCCCCCCTTATCTCCCATCCCCAGCCAACTGTATGGACCCACGCCGCCTTGATAGGGACACGAGTGTGGGATAAACTTGACAGATCAACTTTTTCGATAGTCACCGAGCCCAATAAACAACTGGCACTGCCGTCTAATCTGATAATCCACCAATGTGAGATTAGTCGTGGGGTGTATTATTGTGTTGTCACTCTTGCTTACAGGGTCACATGGGATTTTGCTGCCCGGGGTGAGACGTCCCCGCCGGGCAAATCTCAGGCAGTGTGTCACAACGCAGCAGGTGAGACTCCACGATAAGACCAAGTGTCCAAAATAGACCGCGCTGCAATTATCAGAGGAGTTAATGAGAAACCAATAAGGACATAATAGAATGGAAGAAGGGCATCAGGAGTTCGCCGATTTGCTTTTAAGGCAGAGAGTAAAAAAAAAAAGAAATAAGAAAAGGATAAAAGGTGAGACACAAAAGTATACTAATCATACACAAGGAAACCAGGTGTAGACTACTTGAAAATAAAAAACTCATTTGGTTACTCATGATTTAACCAAAAATCAGATGAACAACTTTTTTAGCGTCATGCTTCAGAAGGTACGTTGCGTTCTTTTTCTTCGTGCTAAGTGGTGCAGGCCAGGTATGCTGTTTCAGCCCCATACTGGTTGCATCGGAGAATGACGCCAACATAACAGCTCACATCCACTACCATCACTACCATCCACTAGTCCGCTGCTCCTCTGTCCATTAACGCACTACCTTTTACATCTACCATCCCAGCCGTGCCCCGAGCCCTGCATCCAGCTCACCGCTATTTCGCCGCTCCGAGATCCGAGAGTTGTTAAGTAATTCAAACATTTTACAAACTGCAATTTATTTCTCCCACACCACCGCCGCCTCCCCCACTCCCATCTCCTTTCCCCCCTCCCCTCCCCGAGACTTGTAATTATGGTCTATTAAAATGCAAATGATGTCAATGGCAGAGCCGTGCTAATCACTCACTGTCTGCTTGTGGCCGCTGGTGGAGAGACGCGTTAGAGCGGGGGGGAGATTGGGGCGGACGGAGATCAGTTAAGGAGGGGATGAATTGGACCTCCACCTCCTCCACCACCTCCTCTTCCACCTCCTCCTTCCCCTCTTCCGTGTTTGCCGGGGAAGGGCGGGGGGGTGAACAAAAGGCAACGATATTACATTTCCTTGTTGTCCCTAAGATATCGACGCCTTTCACAATGGAAACGGATGGAGTGTGACGCTTCCAAAATCTGAATTGATGCAACCCCCCCCTTCCTGAACATATAACCTTGAAGCAGTAGAACAGTTTAAGTAGTAGTTACATGTTACAGATTTAAATATGAACAAGATGTAATAAAACAAATACAGAAATAAACAAATGCATGGTTTGTGCCTAAAGAGCTGCATGTAATCTTTTCTTCTGATTACTTTGGCACATTCAATATTTTTCATGATTTACTGATATTAGACGAGACCATGCATTATCATCTTTTATTTACTAACAAGATCCAAAGTGTGCAAATTATATTGTCTCCAACTGGCTAGAACACATTCCCACATGTCAACATCGTGTATGAGTTCCTTGAGGCCAAGGCCGCACAACCTCAACTCTTCGACAACACAGCCGCTGTATGCAAACATCCTTCACGCCTCCTTTAAAATCAGTCGTTTTTTTATCTTGTTTCAGGAGCCCTGTTACACATGTGCACGGTTTCGTCGCCGCATCAGTTTAACTATGCATTACATCAAACCTGGCGTGGGGTTGGGGTTGGGGGCGGGGGGGGGGGGATTAGGGCTTATCTATACCACTGAGAGTCACACAGCATGCCAACATCCTCGCGCCCCCTTATCTGAGCCGCTGACACTGGGGTGGCATTATTAATGGCCACCCGGCTTTGGCTTCTTCACGGAAATCCCGCGGAACAATATGGAAAGTGCAAAGCCGTTCTACGGGCGAAAAGTAAATGAATACATAGACGCGCCGCTGATGGGTTTACGGCGTAAACAATACGGAAAGTCATTTCCCCAGTGTAGAACATGAATTAAACCCATTACGACTTATCACTCGCAAAGTCTCTGCCTCTATAATTGTCTGTTTATTTGCACAAAAAGAAAAAGACAAATGTGCAACACGAAAAACATTGCAAGACATTTTCCTGCGAAATGGGCTTCAAACAATGAGCAACTTGGAGGTGAACCCCTTGAGGTCGCCGTAGCGATGAACAATGAACTCTGGCCCAGGACCCGTGTGCAGGTCAAACACAGTTTAGGCTCACACACACTCCAACACACACACTCCAGTCCATGGTCCGTCCATCGCCCGTCCATCGCCCGTCCCCCTACCGATGGAGGCTTTGTAATCACCAGTGAGAGAACTTGTGAGGATATAAATTGTCCTTTCATTAGATCAATACTGTCATCCTAGCTCCATGGGCCGGCATTAAGGGGGGGCCGGTGGGACACAGTGCGGTAGCATTAGGTCTGATCACATAGGCTTCGTGGCCCCCCCGGGTGCAGTCACCGGGCCCCGGCTAATACATTCATCTTTCCGACAGCCCCCGCGGGAGACTGCAATTGAGTGAGGCCTATTGATTTTTCATTAGGGAGATTACTTCATTGGAAATTGAATTTATTTTGGGGGTTTTAAGAGCATGGCCAAGCCGGGCGCGGGTCATCCCCAGGGCTCTGGGAAGGAGAATTCCAATACACTGACGAGGAGAGGAGGAGAGGAGGTCCAGCAGCATCAGGCCGGAGAAACACTCAGAGGAGGAGCGGAGCCCAGCTAGTGCTGCCACACGGTGTGGAGCACGTTCTGCTCTCTGCTACATTCAGCCGATGTGATTTATTTAAGTTATTTTTCTTTCGGTTTTACTGTTTTTTGGTCATTTTTTTTAAATACAAATGTCTTATTTTTAAAACACTTATTACCAATCAATTGTCCTTATCTTTAATCATCTGTTGATTCAGCAGATGGTCGCATCAGAGGCATCTTGCTCTGGGTAAGTACAGGCAGACAGTGGGGTTCGAAAGCCAGTATCTCTCCCAGATCCCAGTATCCTTGACTGGGAGTCACACAGCCCCACTCAGTAGACTAGTCTTCCCCTTATACATACCCCACGGCTATCTGTCATGGTTAAACTGATGCAAAGATGACCATGAATACCCCACATTGATGTAGATCATCAATCCAGCTAAAGTGCACCTTCCTGCAGTCTGAAGTCACGGCAGCATGGAGGGGGTTACTGCTGGTGTGTTGTACACAGACACGTCTCCCTGCACACATTAATTCATCAGGGTTCAGTGGTATGATACGAAGGGGCAGCGGGTCGCAGAGAATACCTCGCTCTGCTGTGAAAGTTGTTTACACACGCCGTAAATTTCATCAAGGTGAGTTAAGGTGTTTACGTCGCTAATTTATTTTGGCGAAAGCAAGAGCGATGACCCATAAAATGAGCCAAGATAATAGTGACCTTAACATGGTCGTGTGCACATGGAGGTAATTGCTAGGCCTTCAAATCAATCAATATTGACTTTTTCAGGGGGGGTTCTCTACCAGGTCCTCACTATTGCCGGAGCTGAATGTGTAAAATCGGCTTCAGACGGATGAGGAACACATCCATGATGGTTTGACCTTTATTTCGCTTGCATGTTCACTTATCAGTCGCATTACAGATGTTGCTAGATTATAGATGTTGATAGGTCTTCAAGCAACCCTAACGCAACCCTAATGCAACCCTTAGCCCTAACCAGAGCCTGACTGCTCGTGGATACAAAGCTGCTTCAGAATTACGTTCTTATTTCAGCCCGTTATTAAATATTTAAATAAAACATTTAAATAAATTAATAATTCTACTGCTTTACTTCACCATCTGAAAGCCTGTTTATGACTAAAGAAAACCATTCAATGAGGAGCTACTTTTCATTGGCGCATAAACCATAGATGAATTGATTGGGGGAAATTTTTTTCCGTATTGATTTTCCTCATGCAATGTTGATAGCCAATCAATTATTCATTTCAGAGCAAAGGACCACACGCATGAAGAAAGACACACAGCATACATAAATATTTATACATACACATTTTTTTCCACTACCATCACTGAGCTGTAAGGCATTCTATTTCCCTTTAATTTTGGGTCACAGACTAGGCAGGCATTTTCATCTCACTTTGATAAATCCCCCAATCTTTTCCTTGCCACGCTGAAGTAATTTATTTTCCATCACTCCAAGCTATATTTTCCAGTGATTTCTCCCCACCTCCTCTCCATACAACCTGACAAAAGACGCCACAAGGGACGATAAGGATCCAGGAACCTTTCGGCCCTGGCCTCAACGCAGGGGTTTACCCTGCGAAATCGCTCTCGCGCGCACGCACGCAGGCTCTCCGACTGTGTTGTCTGAGAACATCCGAGTCAGGCTCTCCTTTAAGCTGATTTACATTGTCCTCCGTTAAAAGCAAACATTAATTTTAATTAATTCATCCGCACAAATGCACGCACGCACAAGCACAAACGCACACACTCAGAACGCACACGCAAGCAGGCACTCTCAAACTGACGCACACACCAGCATGCACTGACGCACGCACGTACTGATACACGCACAAACACACACTACAACACCAACTCGGGTTGATAGAATAAGCCATTTACCTTAACATAAATGACATTTGCAACCAATGCTTGTGAGACCTTTGCGTCACAGACCACAACAGAGATACCATACACACACACACACACACAGATATAGATGTACCTGAGAAGCAAAGCACAACACACCTCAAATGTATCCTGTTTGAACAGACGTACTTTCGTCTGCGTAATATGTCTAAGCACTAAGCAGAGGCTCAATGTCTTTACTCCCCATTATCTCATGAGCCCGCTTTTAAGGGCAGGCAGTGAAAGTTATTCTGCCCTTCATTACAGGCCGGTTATTAGTTCCTCCCGACGAGTGCGTCGTTGACGCAAGCCGCTAAATTTCCCGTAACGGTGAAGTTCCACCAACTCGGTCGCTATCTCGCCTCGTCTTGACTGATGTGTACCTGGCACGCCGCCGGCCATTCATCGGAACTTAATTTCAATTTGATCAAGATTTCGTTTCAGAGACATTGTTAGGCTAATGCACATGTGGAGCGTCGGAGACCGGTGTTCACCGCGGGCTTAACTTTGATGAGGTGGTTAATATCAAATATCACAAAAGGCAGATAAAATCCTTATTAGCCTTGGTGGAGTTGCCAGAGTGGGAGCTTATTGCAGTGGGCTGGAGGGGGGGGGGGGGGGGGGGTTGATCAGAGTGATGAGGTAAGACAAGGACTGGTGCTTTCGTGTTAGGTGACCTCCAGCATCCAGCGAAGCGGGTCAAGTGCCCTTTTTGGTGGCTTGCATCCCAGAGGTGTTCGGGCTGGGTGATGGCAGGGGATCGATTAGGGGAGATATAATTCAGACGCTCTCGTTCCGTCGGCTTCGGCGACATCTCACGATCTGGGGGGATTACGGTAACCAGTTACAGCCCAGGGGATGTTTTGATAAACACTTTTTAAGTAGTCGTGTGCACTTTGCCGCTTCAAACGGTTCCACAGTTTGACTCTGTGCAACTGACTGGTTATGGTCACCAGTCGGAGTAACCATCGAGAAAGAATACAGAATGTTATACATAAATGAAGGACGTAAACAAGCAGTGTGAAGGCGCCCATCTTTGTGTTTTCTTTGTGCATGCAGAGCACAGTGCGAAGCACCACCGTGTGCATGTTGCGATCAATGTCCTGACACCAAGAGAAATGAGTGCTTGGTCCAGTGAATAAGGCGGGGACGGCGTCGATACAAAACGTCCACTTTAAAACCAGTTGGAAAGCACCTTGGGTTCCACCGCCTGGGCCCAGGATCGATCCCGGCTCTGTCCTGGAACAAACTCTACAGCGCTTGGACGTTTTCCGCTCCCTTTCGAGCAAATATCATTACACAGTCAAGCATTTAATTAAGCCATCAGGGCCGGTGCAATTAGGCAATGATTTACCGTCCCGAGAGTTCACGGCCCGTGCATTTCCTGTTCCTGGTTATGTATTTTACGCAGGCATGTTGTGTTTTGTAATTAAGAGAACTTAAAAAAAGACACGTTTCCTGAAACCCTTGGCAAAAGACTCAGACAAAAATGCAAACTATTGACTATTAACTATTGCGTTTTTTCAGTATTCAGAGAAAGGAACTAGCCTATTGACCTCAGCTGAGTCCGCACTGGGAACATTTACATGGACCCAGAACTGGCGGTCAGCTGGGACGACTCGAGAGCATAGCGCTAAACTCTGGATGGAGAACTGTGTGTGTGTGTGTGTGTGTGTGTGTGTGTGTGTGTGTGTGTGTGTGTGTGTGTGTGTGTGTGTGTGTGTGTGTGTGTGTGCGTGTGCGTGTGCGTGTGTTTGTGAGGGTTCCTGTGGTTAAGTGCATGCATGGGATACTTCTGCTACATCAATGTCAAGGCTACAGGATCCTTACTATCACTGGTCACTTACGTTTAATACTCAAGTTTAATAGCTAGCGCCAAGGTTAAATGCAGTTCCCTTCAAACTACTAACGCTGTACGGAAATTGCCAAACAAATATGTTTTAACATTATCAATCTGATCTTGTGGTTTTCAAAAACCAATTATCCAAACACAATTAAACGTGTACGAGGACTACCATCTTAACAACTTTTTGCTTTGGAAGGCTTGGAGGCTTTGGAGGCTTTGGAAACCATTTACAACCACCAGAGGAAAAAGTTGAGAAAGTTTCAGGAAAGCATTCATTGTATAAAGGAGAACAACATTTCATTAGCTATTAGTTTATGCATTCGTGCTTTAGGCTCAGCATTGGTATTAGTATCATTTTGCAATAAACTATAACCTTGTTAACCAATTAACAAGAGTCCAGAATTATGTAGGTTTTATCTCACTCAAGAAATATAGAAATGTGGCTAGGAGTTTTAACATCGTTTTAATTGCTCATCCTACTTCCCAAAGTCTACAAAAAACATTTTGAGAGCGCGTTGTAATTGTTTACAAGTATATGTCGGATCCATCGTATGGTCAAAGGTTAACGTCCACATTTTGCAAAACATGGCTCGACTTCCATAAAGAATAGATTTATGAGCATGTAAACATACCCTAGTCGTTCACATGCTCTTCAATTTGCCTTTATCTGAGGCAAATGAGGCCTTGAGAGATCAAACAAATTTCAACAATATTATTCGCCCTTGCTTCCTCGTTGCAACTTTGACATTCGGATTTCTGATGAGAGATGTTAATCAAAGGCGAAACTTAATCCAGCTTTGATAAAAAGGCCTACTTAGCGACGTCGTTTTTTCGCAGGTGGTGTGCTCAGGTGAATTAATCGAGAACTGATTGCCCGTGGTGATTGTGCTGATTACATTTTAAATGTAGAACTAAAAAAATAAAGCACCCGGGTCCCACAAAATTTCCCGTTTTTTTTTCTTCCCAAATGACTGGAATATGAATTTGTTATGAAACGTAAACCATAGAGAGTGGCATCGTGTCCATTCTCCATCTTCATCCTCAGGAGGAGCTTGGACATTATACTGAACCTCAACATAAAACTCATAGTGTAATCTCTGTTAACGTCCGTTTAAAACACCAAAATGCCACGTTCTGCTTTCCCATTCCCGCAATGTTATCACCACAACGTGCCCACTCGTTCCTAACGGCGACTTGAAAATGCTGATCTATGTCAACACGTCCTCATCTCAAATTCTGTTTATGTATCACATTATTCTCCAGCTGATAAACTCCCATTCAGCGTGTAGGAAAGCAATCATGTCCTATAAGAGGGAGGAACGTAGCAAGGCGGACCTTCACTCACTCTGACTGGGAGCAGAATCCACCGCGCGCGCACACACACACACACACACACACACACACACACACACACACACACACACACACACACACACA
This sequence comes from Gadus macrocephalus, assembly GCF_031168955.1. Classification (NCBI taxonomy): domain Eukaryota; kingdom Metazoa; phylum Chordata; class Actinopteri; order Gadiformes; family Gadidae; genus Gadus; species Gadus macrocephalus. The sequence goes on from NC_082398.1 coordinate 2,481,701, forward strand.
CACACACACACACACACACACACACACACACACACACACACACACACACACACACACACAGGCCTACACAGTTGCATATAAAAAAACATATACACGCAGAGACATACACTCACGCAGGCACACACACACACACACACACACACACAGCCTGCCTCTCTCCCAGTCGATTCATCACAGCCATTGGTACCCGCGCTGTCATGTCGCTGGCGTCTCACAACGCTGGATCTAAGGAGACGTTGGTCTGCTCAGATCCCCCGCCGCGCACGCGACCAGCCAACGACACATTGTTTTGTCATCGTTGTCATAGCGATAAGACGGCGGGCTAAACACCCGGTTGTCTGAAACTGTAACTCCTCTGGGATGATGTGAAGAACAAAAGCAAAGGGGGGGAAAGAGGCGCTGCAGACATGAAGTACAAAGCTCATGACGAACACGAACGGCGCAGCGCGCCTGAACACCGCGCCATTCATCTCAGACCAACGAATCGCTTGTTACTCAGGAAATGCCGATTTACCTAACCCCTTCCTGCCCGTATATAAATAACAGATAACGGAAAGTATCAATGTTTACGGGGATTACATCATTCCAGCTGAATCCCCTCATATACCCTAACTTGAATCCACAACGACTGCAGTTGTCTGGTAATGAGCGATCCCCCAAAAGTCATAAACAGTACTAGAAGTTTGTTTTTTAAGAGCACAAGATACATTTTTGTTTTCTACTTGTTTTCATTAAGTGGCTCACTTGAAGGCTTGTGTGTGCATGTGTGTGTGTGTGTGTGTGTGTGCATGTGCGTGTGTATGCGTGTGCGTATGTGTGTGTGTGTGTGTGTGTGTGTGTGTGTGTGTGTGTGTGTGTGTGAAAGATCAGCCTGGAGATGGATTTGTGTTCGTTATGATGCCAGCTGCCTGGAAACTCTCGTGCCATACATGATGACAAGCAAATCAATAACCACCACCACTCATATTCATGGGCACAATCTGGAGTTAAAAACAATCTACATAATGTGGGATCGCATCGACTCTGAAACGACTTGGAGCTCAATACCCCATGGCGCTGTAAAATTGGCCTTGAGGCCATTTAACAACATAAGGGTCACCGGGCACACTTTGAAATGCATTTTTCTTTGGACCGACCAAATGATAGCACAGTTTTTACGAGGAACCATCATTCTGACTTACCTTTCTCTGTATTAACCTAGTAGGTGTATCTAAACTGTTTTGTATAGATTTTACGCATTTCATTTTCAGTCGAGACCCTTGAGGCGTTGGAAATTGTTCATTATTGCCCAAAATAATAACCGGCAAGTTAAAAGATGTGATTAACTACTCACGATTTGAGTTGTTAATTCATGATTTAGACACAGGATTGCCTAACTGTTGATGCACAACCGACCTCCACTTCATTAAAATATCGAGGTTGATTGATAAAGAACAGAACTATTCCTAAACTGGAAGAGGCAGGAGATAAATCTTTAGAATGGGGGAGAGAGAGAGAGTGAGAGAGAGAGAGAGAGCGAGAGAGCGAGAGAGAGAGAGCGAGAGAGACAGAGAGAGAGAGAGAGAGCGAGAATGAGGGGGGCCTACCTTGAGGTTGAAGGTGTGAAAGTCATGAAACATTCTCTCCCCCGAGACCTGTGACAAGAGAAGACGGGGGGGGGGTGAGGTGTCAGTCATGATTAGGAGGGAGCCACAATTACAGCAAAGATCCAGTGGACGGTGATTGATCAATGAGAAACTCCTTTAATGGAGATAGAGCACTCCCGGGCTCGCCGGAACCAAACAATAAATAAAATAGGTAACAAATATTCTTTAAGTAGAAGAAGTCTTCCGGGTGAAATTGTGTCCACACACGACACTTAGTTATTCCAATGTATATTTTTAGTAGAGAAAATGCAGAGGCAACAAAAAGTTTTAAAACTTTAATGTTTGAAAGGTCCAAAATTGAGCCGAACGCATTCAATCTTGATCTTGAAAAATATGCAAAATAAGAAAAAGGGTTTAAAAAATGCACCCCTTCGTCATCCATGTATTTTACAGCTCTGGCTGACCAGTAACATCCACCTCATTCATTAGGAGAGTACACTCTGTGTTTATGCTTCTCTTTGCATGCAGTTGGCTTTGCTCTGCATGCAGTCCATTACAACTGTCCCTCAATAGACACAGCAAAAAGCAGCGGGAAACAGCCGAAAGCAGCGGGATAGATACAGCCAAAAGTAGCAGGAACACTATCTTTTCAAGCACTCCACTATGTTAAAATTAGGTAACCTTAGTGATAAAGGAATATAATAAAATGCCTTTATGCGTATTTCACCTGGGTTTACAGATGAAAGAGCTGTAAAATCTGCTTATGCAGGTGGATTTTCGAAGAGATCAATGTGTTTGCGCTGGAGAAGGGAAACGCTCGTACAAACATATATTGCTCTCCAGGAAAACTACGGAAAGATACCAAAACAATCAGGGCCTTGTGTGTATGGTTGGTATTAAACACACAATATTATTCAATGACACATACCCTTTCGCGCACGCGCACACACACACACACACACACACACACACACACACACACACACACACACACACACACACACACACACACACACACACACACACACACACACACACACACACACACACACACACACTTTGGCCCCGTTTCCAGATTTCTAGTTCAAACCATACATTTTCTGTTTATCTATAGGCAACGCACAGAACTTCTTTTATAATTCCGGAATAATTCCGACCTCAGCTTCCCTTTCGACTGCTCACACTCATAAGTGTTGAGATGAGACCGTTTAAAAGTAATGCCATTGAGAACGGTAGCCCCCTCACCAGATGGCCCCTGCATCCCTCTCTTTCAGACGATGCAAGCCACAGCTGATTGCAGCGTTATCATTTTATTAATTACTCTAAACAGTGCTTCGTTTCTACACTTGTGTAATAATTGTTCAAGCGCGTCACCGGGTCCTCCACCTTTCTCTCATACCGTTTTCTTTACATGAACAAAAGCAAGCTTTTAATGAAATTCCATCTCACACTGTGTCTTCATTTAAAACCCTAAACAGGGCTGTTTTCGTGAAACACAGCCAATTGTTTCAGCGATGTATCCTCAGGTGCTTCAGTCTCCAAACACGACCAAAGGTTCACTCTGAATGAAATTACACTTCACACTGTTCCTCCAGGAAGCCAAAAACCTGCTTTGATGTAGCCTGGCTTAACTAGCTTGTTTTGCAACCGCCATTCCCATGGAGACAGAATCCAATCAGCCAATAGCAGCAGGCTCCCCCGCTGAGCGTCCATTAAGTGGTTGGGCCTAATGGGCTCTTAGATTAGCCTCCTTTTAAACATAATTGTTGCTTTGCGTTACTAAAGTAAAGGCAGCCGTAGGCTATGCGGTCTGTTTCGACGAGCACACAGCATTGTGCCGACTGTGATGATGTCGACACGTATGAAAGCTGGTTTCTGTGCACGGTCTGGGCTTGGCATTTAAAAACATATTTTAACTATAAGCAGATATGTCAGTTGAAGATGCATCTGTATATTTAAAGAAGATTCATATCTAGGCGGTATTGGATACTGGTCTGAAAGGAAATTCCCTTTTACTATGATGCACTGTGGTGTTATGAGAGCTTTGCTCGTCAGCTTTTAGTGTCTTGCTGTACTGTGTACGACGTGGAGAAACTGAAGCAAAACGAAAAGCTTTTAACTCAAAGAACTTAATTAAGTTTCTTCTTCACAAACAAAAAAATGCTGAATGAAATTAGCAACCCAAGCTTGTTTCTGTTAACTTAAAAGGTCTCCAACCCTTCACATAAAATGGAGTCTGCCTCTGTGAAGCATGCTCTCATTATAGGCATAATATTTGGCAAGTGCTGCAAACACCACCGTGTTCCTTTCGTCGGGCTGCTGGGGCTTGTAGTTCTTCTCCAGGAACCATATTGCTTTGTAGTCCCGCAACCAGCAGGAGGGAATGTATTGGCCCTCGGACGACCACACACCTCCCAGGAATATCACAGCACATTCGCACAGTTATCGTGTCGGCTATTTCAAGAGGAGAGCACAGAACTTGGCTTGCTCATCTTGTCGGGCATTGAATGAACACAGGCATGGTGGAGGGTTCGATTCCTACTGGCGCCACTGATACCGAGAAACAACTTATCGCTGTAAGACACTCTGGAGGAGAGGAGGAGAGCTCTTTTGCAACAGTGAGAAGCGCTTTAGACCCCCAGGTGGAATGCATCAGATGCAGGACTCCTCCTCACAGAACAACAGATTCGACGTGATGAGCAGAACACTTGACCCCTGTCGTTGCTCAGGGTGGTGGCAAACAAACAACAGGCAAATGATCAAGTGACACGATGGCGCCTTTGCTGCTGTTGTCGTGGTTATTGCCGTTGTGACATGTTTGGGCCATCCCTCAAAGTATTGCAGTGTGATGCTTCTGTCAGGGCGGGAGCTCCGTATGTATGGGTTTGCCTGTCCATCCGTTCGTCCGTCTTTCCGTCTGTCTCTTGGTCTCTCTCTAACTCTCTTCATTCAGAGTTTGTATTGGGGCGAATTTAATTATTTGATGTCAATAGCAAAATTGCTTTCTTGCTATTCAACCGTTGAAGATAATAAACGGGGAAGAGGGGAGGAGTACATTCGGCTATGGGAGCTGCTAGGCTCAGCAGTAACCAGGCACACATTTAAATGGGAAGCTCTCACCCCCAAACGGACCACAAGAGGGATGCCTGGGGGGAGAGACGGAGGGACGGAGGGAGGGGGAGTACGACGTTGAGATGCTGGGGATCCACACGGCCATTCATCACATTAATGAGTGGCTCCACATTATTGAGGGGGGGGAGGGAGAGAGAGAGAGAGAGAGAGAGAGAGAGTTTCCCCAATAGACCCTGTCATGGTGAGGACGGGCTCTCTACCGTTAGCTGAGGGAAGCTAATTGAAAAGGGCATTCTGAATGAAAGCCGCGGACGTTTGTTTTCATGCCGGACCAAATCCAGTGGTGAATGCATTAAGCGGGGTTGTTTTAATGCAGGCCAGACTTTGACGAGGCCAGACGAGACCACAATAGGATAGAGCCTTCCCATTTAATTATAATGAGATAGGAAATTACAGGAAAAATAATTAGCGGTAAATAATTGTCCTTTTGCCAACGGATTCTAAACAGTATGATTATGGTGGAGCGATGTAAACAGTGTTGCCTCGTGGAAGGCAAACATATAAAGGAAATAAAAATAGGCACTCGTGCATGTCAGAGACCTTTTTTTTTCAGGCTTGGGAAATCTAAATCTGTGATATTACCATTACAGGGGTGAGCGGAGATATAACAAGATGAACTGATAAACCGGGGGGCAAGGTGAAACAGATGAATCTCAAGTTATTTACCCTTTTTAATTGGAAAAGTCTGTCACAAGGCAGGGATCACCGCCAAGCCATCCGATCTTTCCCCCTGAGTGTCGGGTGTCAACACTCACTTTTTCGGGTTGCCGATTTCAGAAAAGGGGCGAAAAGTACATACGAGCGCTGATTGGCCTAGAGGTTTGCACCTCACGACCAATGCCTTCCGCTGATATGTGTTGAACGATGTGTCATTTTTATGATTAGCTTTAAAACATTGGCTAAATTTAGACACGCGATTGGGTAACCCTTAAAGAAAGGAATGTTATTACTTTTCCCTCTTCAGGTTGAAATGGAATGATTTCAACATTAAAAATAGCTATTCAATTATCTTTGTAATGGACAGTCCCTCTCCTAGCTTTTCTGCTAAGACTTTCTAATAAGAGAACATTAATGAATCGTTAGTTTCGGCAATAAAAGCATTTTTATACTGAGTTTGCATAGGGGTTAGGGAAAGTGTTTGGTTTTTGTATGGAGTTCAGTTCTTGCTAGTTAAAGTTACTCTGGTTATGGGTATGGTTAGCTAGCTAGAGTGTTCGGGGTAACCATAACCCTCTTAAATAATGTATATAAGAAGATCTTTCTTCAGCATGGCCGCCACTACCTTGGCTAACATGAACACACTTAGTGAACATGAACACCATTAGAAAATTATTACTAGACCGATAGTAAACTGTCAATCAACTCTGAATCAACACTTAACACTGCACTAACTAATGTTAGGTAATGGTCTTACCATTTGGCTTCTTCGATATGAATTAGACTCTTCTCTAGCTTCGCATTATGATGTAGTGTCAACTGGAAAGGGGTTGCTAGCTCGTAAAATAAACTTGTACCAAACAGCACAACTTTCTTCTACTTCAACTGTCTCCCTAGGGTACTCCTTCACTCCTTCTCCGAGTTTGACGCAGGGCTCCTGCGAGGGTGTGCTGTATGAAAATAACTCCAAATGACACTGTATTTTGGAGACACTTGTATGCATACAGGAAAACCCTCCAATCCTACAAATACTTTCCAATTAGAAGACTCATCCTGCAAAGAAGGGAATCCCCGCCCTCCCTACCGTGCATCCTGTCAAGGCCCAAGTGTTGGATCCAAATTGACCCCCCAACAACTTCCGATATTCGACTAAAGAGACCAATGCCATGTCTACAATATGACGCGGCGAAAAAACTCAACATGGTAACTGAGTACGGCCTTCATCTCTAACCAACCAAACGCCGAGGCGTCTCAAACACATGGCTGCGTGGCAAAAGCCTTCCGCCACCCAAAAACGCTTTGGGCCAATTCAGGCTATCTGCCACCGGTGGAGACGGGGGTGACCAGCGGTGCCAGGGGACAGTTTAGAGGCAGGTTGCTGTCGAATGCGTCTTCCCCCCCCCCCCCCCCCCCCCCCTTCCTCCTCCGCTGTAAATGGTCCCCACTCAGAAACGAGACTTAAGGGCTGGCAGGCGAACTGGAAAAAGGCGCCGAAAGAGCCCAACCCTGGGGGTGTTGACGGCAGTTCGCCCCGGAGCCGGCGGGGGCTGCCCAGCGGGGGGGCGGCGAGTGGCTTGAGTGAGTTCACCGCCCCACGGAGGGTCGGGATTGGGTTGAGGGACCTTGTGTGTTGGACTGCACTACACACCAGGAGGCTAATTGGGTTAGAGTTTCAAAAAAAGCAGTCCAGCGTTTATTGAACGTGCGGATGGATCGGGCTTTATGATAAAACATGTTTGATAGTCATGCTTGCTGGTACAGACTTCCCCCTGTGCCAATGAGGGGAATCCACATACGTGGGGGGAGATATCTCGTTCTGGAAGGAATTGTATCAATGAACATTTGTTCACCAACTGGCCGGGTAAAAGCTGACAGACGCTTAACGATAAAGTCGTGATCCATCGGGTGGCGGCGCTTCAAAACCTTCAGAAACCCAAGATCCTCTGCCTCTGTTTTCCTCCCCGAGACAACGGCGACGATAGTCATGTGTTGCTCAAGGTCCTTTAACACCCCCCCCCCCTCCCCCAACGCCGTCCCCCCACCAGCCTCCCCTCCACCCCATCACACATCTCCCCGAACAATTAATTTTATCTTTCGGGTACTATCAAGAGACAGGGCGACAAAGCGGCACGACAGAGGAGAGAAAAAAAACAGTTGAGAGCCCTGAGGGCCGCACAGGGAATTAATTTGTTTGACAAGATCTCTGGTGAAAAAAGCCATTTGCCTAGCTTTGCCTCGGTCGGGCTGTTGTCACTGCGTGAGCATACAGTATACGCAGCACAAGGGCACAGCCACGACCAGGGAGGACGCTGCGGAAAGCTCGCCCAACCGAATCCACCGAAAATATTGAAGTGACCAGCGACACGATGCGGCTGATGAGGGGGAAAGATAAAGCAAAGCTCTTTTATTTATATATATATATATATTTAATTCTTTATTTTTTTGGAGTTGTTGTTTCCTAACAAAGCATCTGAAACAGGCCCGCCTGTGGGAATAGATACGGAGAGAACACTATAGTATGTGTGCTCTGGTGAAGCGGGGTTAACATTCTTCCAAGCTAATCCCACAGCCACAATGGCTGACATTGACGGTTTTCATCCACTCTCGGCCGAGCCAAACACAGAATTTCCAAACTGCTTTCTGACCAGACCTCCCAAAATCACGACCGTCTGTGCCCACTCTTCCTCCGAGGCTTCTCCCAAACTATTGACATCAAACAGACGCTCGATGCACGATCTGGGATGGTGAAAAAAATTAATCAAAGTAATGATTGAATAATTATCTCAAGTGCAATTAATTAAACATGCCAATGAACTCATCTTGAACAGCTGTCCCGGCGCCTGGCTCTTAATCACTTGTGAGAATTACCGAACACAAGCGGGAGGACGGCGGGTGCATGGAATAATCTCCGGAAAGTGCATTGTTTACCAACAGTAATTAATATCACACCGTGTATTAGCGGGGGCTAAGTGACTGACGATGCACCGCTGTTACTGTCCAAGAGAGACCGCGCGTCACTACGCCGCCGTTCTAACCTCAGACGCCCCTCGTTAGGGCCTGAGAACCATCGCAGCACAAAGAGCAGCTGGCACTGGGAGTCTTCAGGCTCGACATGAGAGCGTTTTCCCACGGTCACTGGTCCATAGCACTGGGGAGACGGTCCCTTGTTACTGGTCAGGGGCCCAACGACGTCATAGATCGGGTTCATTGAGCAGATTGAGGATGACAAAAGGTGCTCAGATAAATAAAAAAACAAACATGGATCGGATCTCAAGTGGTCGAATTGAGAGTCTTTAGGATCAACAGCTGACTTTTTTCCACTGTCTCATTGTGCAGTCTAGAAGGACAGCCCCTTGTTCAAAAGTTCAAAGGCAATAACAGTATAATAATAAATAGCAATGATTAAAGAAATTCAAAAATATTTCACAAACAAGCAAAAGAAAATGGTAAGATTCATATATTTCCTTATACATGACCCTCGCCTGACTAGCTGGCCGGATGCTAGGGCAGATGCTATCAGGTCATTTCTGGGCATCGCCTGCGTCTCGTCTCGTGGCCCACAGAGCCTGACGGCCGCGGACAGACGCCAGGAAACAAGGCCGCTCTGTGGCTCTGACGTAGGGGTGGATCCGATGAAGATGGACGAGCCCGCCGCAGCCTGCCAGCGGTCGACCGTGGTGGGGAACGGAGGCTTTTCTGTTCCGCATGGGTTGGGCTTCACGTTATTGTTCATCGGTTGGTTAGCCTGATAGGTACATTACGATCCTGCATATGTGGCCTGCACTACAGTCGTCGTCATACTCTGGCGTTACGCGTGTTACATAATTTGAGTCCAAAGAAGCGGCGTTTTAATGAGTGTAAAAGCGTTGTGGGGGACTGTATTAAAGGATAACATGCATATTTGAATTATTTTTTGCATTCGTGCGCGGCACTCTGAATGTAATGTAATTATCGTAATTTAAGAGAGCTTGCCAACTCTGTGACTAAGTGCTTATTTTACTAGAACTCCAAATCCACAGGGACGAAACGAAACAGGAAAGTAAATGCCTTGAAAAAATATTGAGGTGATGAAATCCTGAAATGATTGTATTTATCTTATAAACTTGTATTTAAACAACTGAAAGAAGGGGATGAGTTGAAGTTGAAGGCAAATACTTGGAAGCAGACATACAAATGAATGCATTAGTACCGCCTATCTGGTAAAGATTAGCGTAGTAGGCACAGCTCAATCGCTCTCTCTTCAAGAACGTTTTAATTAAACTTACAAAATACATATATTATAACAAAAGAGCTCAATATTTCTATTCAAACAAGATAAGCCCCAGGCGTAAATATTAGCAAGCAGTTTGAAGAAGACCCTCTTCGGGGATAGTGACAGAGCTGTGGTCACTGGTCAATACTGCATGGCCATTCATTATTATTATTCCCGTGCAGAATCAATTTTGTTCTTTGGTCTGCGCTGGAACGCCTGCGTCGTCACGGGCGAAAACTAAAAGTGAAGTAAAGCAATTAGACTGTAGAGTGGATACTCGTACGGCCACAAAGATATGTCTGCTACGATATCTTTCTCTGATGTTTCAGTTAGTATTTCTATATTTGTGGTGTTTACACCACAAAGGATAAATGACTTAAAAATATATATATTTCTTTATTTGGAAAGCAATACATATATGAGAAAAGGCCTGAGCTAATTTTCCTACTCTACAATGGAAAATTTCACCGATGTTACACTTTAAATTTTCTTTTCCATTGTTTGAACAGAAGCCAGCCTATCCGAAAATTGATTCCTCTCATAATTGTTGTTATTCCCTCCTCGCTGAACAAGCAGTTAGACCATGAGGGGCATCCAAAATGGGGGTATTGTTGGTGCTCGTCTTTTGTGCTTGTTTAGCAATTAAACTTGATGTGGGTTTTCGAGGGCATTTTTTGAGAGCTATTGATAGTAATTTAAGAAAAACGTCACATGACAGTGGGCATCTCTCCTGTCATCTCCGTGACACAGCTCGTTCATTAATAACGGCAGTGGACTTTGTAAACATCGCACGGCGATGCCCTCGACAACGTGTTTATTTTCTGTGCGCCGGGGAACGGTAAAGATGTGGTTGACCCTGTGTCATCATCTCGTAATTCCAGTAATCGTGATTTGACCTGCTCGGTCTGTTTCGGCCGATTTTGTAACTGTAATTTAAGCAGGTTACAGCATAATGATTTTAAACCTCTTATCACTCACACGCTGAATGGGAAACCTGTAATGGGCCAATTCACTGTCATTGCCTTGCGGAGGGGCCTAATGTATTTTCTGCTATGGCGAAACAAAGTACAAGGTCGGAGGTTTAACGTCTGGCCGACCAGCCAAATTCTCCCTGCTTTTGTAGGAGCTCTATTGTAGACGTGCCTGCTCCTCAGCCCGTCAATGTCTCCACGTTCCTCCGCACGCACACACACACACACACACACACACACACACACACACACACACACACACACACACACACACACACACACACACACACACACACACACACACACACACACACACACACACACACACACACACACACACACCATGAGCCATCCATCCGAATGCCGCCGACCGTGAAATTAGGTTAAGATGTAAGGCTGAGACTGACACAGGTGTGGATTCAAATGAGAACTTTCAGATGAAGAAAAGTCCGGATCCGCGACGCGCCTTGGATACCGTCGGTCGTTGAAGGCAGTCAGATTCACATTTACCCAGGTTTCGTTTTTCCAATTCTGTTTGTCTTTGGGTTTTCGGTTGTTTTTGGTACACATACTCCATTTGTGTTCAGCGTAGGGCATTCATGCACTGGCTGGGATGTTGTTGGTATAAGGTATGAAGATATTAGCTTTCTCTCACACATCCCAAATCTAATTTCAGCCCCGAGAAAACTTTGAAGTCACTCAGGCTTGTCTCCGGCTCATCTCCCGTAAAATAGTGCACGGCAAGCACTTATCTATGTGCCGCCATTCTCCCTTCCTCAAACACACAAACAAACGAAACACACACACACTCAACGTCCACTCAACCGTGGGACCTCCTTTATTTTTAATACATTCCCGCTCGTGTTCGAGTCAGATTTGAGAAGGACAAACGCCCGCAGTCATCATCCCAACCGTTGTCTTGTGACAAATGATTAATGTACCTGCCGAGCATCTCTCACTGTACACAAAACCCAGAGAGGGGATGAGAGGCGATCCATGGTTTGAGTCTTTGACTGTCCCCCACATCAGACATGTATGGGGGTTGATTGGTGCCAGGATTATAATTGCATTATTTGAAACACAAAGCACTGCTTTAGTATAAGTGATTCTGTTAACCCAATGGTTTGGTTGGAATCAAAGGCTTAGCTGATGTTTGGAGTCAATACATCACGGAGGATTGTTGTTGGATAAGTGACAGTTTGTAGTTTTATATTAATAAAGAGTACCTGTAGGCGTCTTGCTTACGGACGGCTGTAGTACCAAAGGACAATGGGGCTTCCAACCTAATACTTTTGTCACCTCAACCACTACACTGTAGTTGAAAGGCTTTCGATTTGAGAGGCATATCTGGGTCACATCAGATAACGCAGTGGGCATGCTTGCTCTGTTAGCCAGCTAGAGCTAATGTCTAGGACGGTGCTTTGCTAGCTATGTGATGAAATATTTTTTTAAAAAAAGTACAATCCAATGGGAAAATAAAAACAATCAATGAACAAATTTGATTGGTTAAAAAATGAACACAAATTGCTCCATCCAACAATATTTGTATTGATAAAATCCCAAACAAAGCAGCAATCACAACACAGCTCCTCTCCTCGCTCACGACAATGACAGACCGACACTGAACCACTTGGCCTTTGCTTTCGGACAGACTACAGCCTTCCACGCGTGATGTCAAACACTATCCTCAAATCGTTACGGCCGAGAGCTGCCTCATATACCTGAGGGGGCTCAAAGGATTTCAACGCTTTACCCCAGCTTTTAAAAAGAGTACAATCCAGTGTTGTGAGTCATTCATCCCTGATCACTTTGTTGTGGAAAGCAATGGGGGCTTTTGAAGGCAAACAAATAAATGCCGCCGCACGTAAGAGCACCACGATTGACTATTGCTTTTCCTATAATGGGTATTGACCGTGCCGTGGGTTAGGATTTGCTGATATCTGCAGTCTTTATAAACCCTGGTGGGTTCAAACATGAAAAGCTTCTATTCCAATCACGGCGGCCTGTCGTTTATAGCTGGGCGCTTAAAAGGGAATAGAAAATGCTTAGGTGTGCGTGTGTCGGTGCCTGTGTGTGTGTGTGTGTGCTCCCAGATATCAAATTAATTCCCAAGAGTCCCTCTTTTGACCGCCTTAAAAAGCCTTATATCCATCATCAACACACTTCCTTCCTTAACTGAGACGTAATGAATGATCCTCCGCGTTATTTTGAATTATGAGCGAACCGCAGGTATTCCCGGTACCTTGACAGTCAGAATTAAGTCGGCGCTCAATGGGAATGCCAATCAGTCTCCCGAACACAGCCGATAGTTGAACTCCTGTGCACTCCGGGTGTTTGAAATGCGTCTAATGAACCCTTGTCGTGCAAATGCATGTGTGTGACTGTGCACTTGTGGTCCCTTAAGTGAACAAATGGCATTAGCGGTAATCCTTGCAACGCGCCAACATGTGCAATTAGCTATAGAGACCTCTAGTATGCATTAGCTCTATTATTAGCCCTCCTTATTCAATGTGTTTGGCTCGGTGTGCATGCATATTTTCGTTCGAGTGGGTGTGCGCCTTGTGCCGACACACACAGACACGCACACCAAGATATGCGAGCACACACACTCGCACACGCCTAGGCATGCACACACACACACACACATGCAGACACACACACCAAGATATGCCAGCGCACACTCATGCACACAGACACACACACCAAGACATGCGAGCGCACACAAACACACACACATGCAGACACACACACACGCAGGCACGCACACCAAGACATGCGAGCGGACACACACACACACACACAGGCACAGTTGATGCCAAGGGTCAAGTGGTTTATCAATGTGTGCTGTAGAAATCCCTGACGCCAGCTAATATTTCTGGATGTGTTCTCTTTTATTTGCATAGAGGATGCTGCCTCAGCCGGCTCTCATTGTGAGAGCCTTCTATCTGAATGTCACCACTGTTATTACAGAGTATGGCGTGTGGCCGCTTTCTCTCGCTCTCTCTCTCGCTTACTCTCCCCCGCTTCACCTTGCTTCCTCCCTCTCAATCTTCCACTCTCCCATCTCCCTCTGGCTCCCTTGTGGGCTCTCTCTCTCCCCTCTTACTCTTTATATCCCTCCCTCTCTCTCTCTCTTTATCTGTGACCCCCTCACATCTCTCTTTCCCATCTCTCTCTCTCTCTCTTTCTATATCTGTGACTCCCTCCCATCTCTCTCTCTCCCATCTCTCTCTCTCTCTCCCTCCCACTCTTCCGTCCCTCTCAATCTTTCTTTCTATGCCTCTCTCATCGGTGCTCTCTCGCTCTGTTCTTTGTCAATGTTTCTCTGTCACTCGCCCCTTTGTCTCTCTACATATTTATAGATCCTACTTGTCGTATAGGGCTGCTGATTATTTTCACCCCTAAAGTCTGCATGTCTCATCCATCCACCCAGCAGAGCTCCGAGCACCTCACCCCTTCACTCAGAATAAAGTGTGATCATGTCTCAGCCGTCTTTGGCAGAATGGAGAAAATACCAACATGTTATTTCCCCTCTTTGTTCTCGGCAGTTATAGATATATGTGAACAAAATGCTGTCCATTATTGCTGTTGAGGAAAACATTGGTGGCAGTCCACAAAGGACTTCAATAAGATCTGCCTGAAAACACAGCTAGCTAGCTAGCTCTCTCTCTCTCTCTCTCTCTCTGGCTCAGTTGCACGAGGTTGAAACTGAAAAGCAAAACACATGCTTCAAAAATCTGCAAGGCTGCAATGCATTGATTTCCAGAAGGTGAACCACATTTATTGATGCATTGATTGTACTGCAATAGGCTATTTTTTGGCCTACATGTCAGACACATGGTCAGCAATTGCTGAAAATACAGTCACATTTAATAAGCGTTAATACGAATGAGGTCATTTGTATATTGAACGCATGTTAAAGGTTATCGTCTGTTTGGGTATGACATCACTGCACCCTTCATGGTGAAACATAGAGGTTAATTATCCATGCAACATCAAATTGGTTTGATATTGATCAAATAAACTCATAAATAAATTGAGTAATATTGTGAAAGCCTCCACGTTATAATAGCTAAAAGGCAAAACAACAAACAAAAACAACTTCTGTCTACAGTTGCTTCAAAGAAAATAATGAAAACCAGATAATACATGATTTATCTTTCCCATCGGTTCGTAATCCATTAAGAGGTACACTATGAATCCCACAGGGTACTTGAGCCTGTCTAGTCAAGATTCATAACCAGCTTGCCCGATCAATATGAATTTATCACTTGGTATTGATGACGGAGAGTTGGCCAACCTGTATGTCTATGGCTATAGTCACCAGATCAATCCACAATCATTATGGTAATCAGCAATGAAGAATTATTATGATAGCTCCAAAAACCAGTAATGAAAGAGTCTATTCTCCCTAATGGATTAAAATGACACATTTGTCTAGTTGGGTTACGGGTACCGACAGTCATATTTTGACCAATTAAGCGTTCATCGTTTACAAATATGGTATCAAATGTCGTGAAATTAAAAAACGTTCAAATGATTCTGTTTGATTGCCATTTGATTGCCCAAATGAATTTGGGCAATCAAATGCATGAAAAAATTGCCAGAAAAAAAACGCCATTTTCTAAGTGACAACAGTGCTTTGGCTATGCATTATAGATGCAAGAATATAATTGCTATAGCCCTCGTTTGTGGGAAGTTTACGTCTCAGCATCTTGGCCATTGTGCACAAGTACATTGTCCCTCCATCCATAGTCCAGTGGTTTTAGACACGAAATAGCTAATTCTTGCCTATTAGTATATCATTCTTGAATTGCTTCACCTTTGGCCCTGCCCCCACTTGCTCCCTTGGTCATAGTTATTCCAGTTTATTCCAGTTTAATGCAGTATATTCCAGTTTATTCTGTTTCAGAGTTCCTATCAGTGATGTAGTATCACATGATGGAGGAGTTTGTGGAAATCGTCAATATCACATTTTTGGTCTCCATTAACTCTGAGAAAATGGGAATACATGCAACAGTATCGTTGCCGTCCGTATCAGATGTGCGGTATCTCCTTAGCGTGGGTATATCAGGTTCATTTTGGCACGGGCAAGCAATCTAACAGGATTATTGCTGGCATCACTCATAATGGCAAAATCTCAGCTCATCCGCTCAAATATATTCCAGCATCCACCAGTCCCAGGGAGGTTGTCTTCATTGAGGTGACAGCAATACTACGCGTCCTTTGAGCTTATGCAAAGTGTCTTCTCTCAGACAGCCCTCCACCTCAGCCAGCAGCAGTGGGAGATATTAAATGCCTCTCTCCTTACATCCACTGGGACATCTGTACCCTGCCCACCTACGCACATGTACACACAAACACACACACATACACCCTCTCTCTTTCTTCCTCGACCACTTGTATTTCCGCGCCGGCTGTCATTCAATGGCCGTACATACGGAGGACGGAGAGATGGGGGGGATGGGAGGGAGAGAGAAATAGAGAGAAGAAAGGAGAAGGAGAGAGAGTGAGGGACAGAAAGAAGGAAGGAGAAGAGAGAGGAATCGAGAGAAAGAAGGAAGGACAAAGAGAGAGAGCGGGAGAGAACGAGGGAGGAACCAAAGGAAGGAAGGAGAAGGAGAGGGCAAGGGACAGAAAGAAGGAAGGAGAAGGAGAGAGAGGGAGAAGGAGAGAGAGGGAGGGCAAGAGCGAGTGAGAGTGCAAATCCGATCTGCCAGAGGTGAGCTGCAATTGTGCGGGGCGGGTTGTGACGACAGCGTGGCGCTGCCGTCCCTGGAAGGTGAATACTCATTCCACCTGAACCGCCTTCACCCACGCTAGGACTGCACATGGGGGAGACCCTCCAGCAGAGGGGGGAGAGAGGAGGGAGAGAGATTGAGAGAGGGGAATAGAGAGTTGGGCAGGTGAGAGAGAGAGATGGAGGGAGTTTGAGAAAGAGAAGAACAGGGGGAAGAGGAAACAAGCTGAGAGGGGAGAAGGGGGGAGAGAGAGAGAGAGAGAGATGGAGGGAGACTGAGGTTTGTGGCAGGGTCGAGGGGTGAGGGAGCAGAAGTCAGGGCCTCGGCCAGGACAGATAAGAGGTTCCCGTCTCAGGCTTCCTCCTGAGGAATACACACGCACGCACGCACACACACACACACGCACACTCACACCCGCAAACACAAACACAAACACGCACACCAAACCCTCCCTTCCCGACTCTAGCACATAGACATTACCTATGAAAGGTCAGCCGTAATGCAATTTTGATGCCAATCTCATTCTTCTGACAAGAAGCAAGTATGTAGTCACATTTGTGTGCACGCATACAAACACGCCAACACAAATGATTTTATTCACACACACACAAACACTATAAATTATTGAACATGCACAGGTGCGTACACGTGCAAAGGCATGGGTGCACACGGCACGCTTGTGTTTACAGTTGGAAACGGAGTCACACCGTTCTGCCAATCAAATATGGATTTGAACAGCTGATTTGGGCACTGAGAGGATCAGACTAAATGGAAAATAGTGTTGGCACAAGCTATTAAACAATCGCGGTTTCAGTATTTTGTAGATATTGTTAAAGGCTGAACGTTTTAAAAGCATTTGAGCCAATACCAAAACATTTACATTTAGGGCTATAAGCAGGCGCTTTTATCCAAAGTGACTTGCAATAAGTACATTTGTCGAAAGGTCCCTGTAATACACCTTGCTTCGTCATTGATTTACACGGCAATTACCCCCAACACTAACCCTCTATATATTATTTATAAAATGCAATCACGTCTTAGTCGTGATTATCATCAGAGCATCATGGTTGTGCTATCATGGTAGGCCTGTTGGCCTACCTAAGATTAAAAGGTGGCCATTTAAGTCCGTGGGCTGCTGTACTGATGCAGTTTATAAAGCTATTGCGCTGTATTATGCTTCAGTGTGAGGTTACATCCATGAAACTATTAGCCTGCTTGTAACGCTAGTGTCTCAATCTCCTGGCATGTTCACTTGACTATTCCTTTCCCTCTCTCTCTCTCTACTCGCCCATCTCCCAGTCTTCCCATTGACCAACAACTCCCCAAAGCCTCCGCCACACACACACACATATACACTCACTCACTCACATACAACACATCCTCAATCTGTCCAAAATACTTTCCATCCAGCCTCTTCAGTTCCCGCCACTTCATCCTTCACAAGTTCCCAAATTCATTCCTCTCAATCTCCCCTTCGCTCGTGGTCAGCCCACATCCCTCCCTCCCTCCCTCCCTCCCTCCCTCCCTCCCTCCCCCTCTCCCCTCCCTCCATCTCCTGCCTATCTCTGCTTTGCTTAGTGACAGTCTCATCACACTCTATCAATCAGCCTGGCCGGGAGCCCCCTGGATGCTCAGACCGGCAGCAGCACAGACCTAGTTTGGTCCCATCAGTGCCAGTCAGTCCTCCCCCTTTCCTCCCATCTTGCCATCAGTTACTTAAAAAATAAGGGAAACGTATGGACTGCCACATACAGTCCACCCCTCCCGAACCCCCCGACGCTCTGCCACGGGTCAAGACCTAACAGGCAACGAGTGGAAGTCACCGAAATATGTTATGTGTTGCTGGACGTATTCGGGTTGACGTGTTCTGGGGACGTGTTCTTATTACCCCTAGAATAACAGAACAGGCGTTTTGTTATTCTAGGGGTGTCTTGGTGATGTCTTAGGCAGACCAGTGTTCCCAACGTATGCAACCAGGGTTACTAGAGCCAATGAGATTGGTTATGCAAAAATAACGACTTATTTTACTTACTTGGGCGCCCATGTGGGATTTGTTATATTTAAAAACATATATATAATTGGTGCCCCCAACTGCAACCCTCTCAATTGGTACGATTGGTCATTAGAGACATATTGTGGAAAAATACAGACAGAAAAATAGTGTTCTGCTATAAAATAATAAAACTAATGGTCCTACTGGAGGTGGCATTGGCTCATGAGTTTAGACTAAATGGAGAGATAGCACAGAAAAAGTGCCGAATAATATGAGCATTCTACATCTCTGATCTCGTTAAAAGTATTATAAAACTCAGACAATCGGAAAAGCATTAATGCCAAAAAGTGTGGCTCTTGCACATAGTGCACTCTCGTAATGTCCTATTTCTCTATACTAGCTCGTCTGGCGACTCTCAGTTAATTTCAGATTAAAACGGCATTATCAACAGACGCAGAGCCAAATGCCTATGGACGGATTGGATAGACCTACAACCAATCAGAGCAGAGTATGAGCCATCGGTTGCCTCAATCTTGGTTGTTTATAAAAATGCCTCAACGGCGCTCCCATAGGGGACTTCCCTGTACTGTCGTTGTATAAATCCCGCCAACGTATTAGATAAATGGTTGTGAATGGCCAGACCCAGCTCAGGTCTGCTGGAAATCTGTCTGAACGTGAGGGGGGGGGGGGGGGGCAGTTGCAAATGCCAGAGAAATAAAGGAGGAGCCTACATTGGTTTGGTTCCCAGGCTATTATTGTAGCACTGTATGAGACCATTTCAGTTGGAATGAACCAGGGCCCAACTGGACTCAGTGATCACGCTGGAATCAACATCTCTACGCTCGTGCACATCAGCACCGTGCACGAGCACAACAATACAGCGAACCTCACACAAACCTCAGCATCACTGCTGGAACAAAACAGGGAAAAATATGGAGACTAAGATGTATTTGTGCGTGTGTTTTTTTTTTTTTTTTTTTTTTTTTCTTGTTTTTGTTTTATTTATTTCTTATTGCTTATGTTTATTTATTTATTTATTTATTTTTTCCACAATGTCTTGTTTTTTAAAAAAATTATGATGACTATATGCTCTGTAAGGTGACCTTGGGTGTCTTGAAAGGCGCCTCTAAATGAAATGTATTATTATTATTATTATTTCTGCTTCATGGGAAAGACAAGCCCACAGCAAACAAGTGTGACGATATAGAGTAAAAATGATTTTTAAAAACGCTGTCGGAACTGTCCAATCACACTTTTGAGATTTATTTTGGTCTTACCTTTCCCAAGCGCCATCCTGCGGTTTTTGTCTCAGGAAAGAGAACTGTGGATAGAAAAAGAAAAGAGGAAGAAAAGCATAAGAGGAGGAATGGTGTCATGGGTGGTCACCAGCCTTTGCGCGGCTATCACAGGCCAAAAGAAGAGTTATCCCCAGCTGATGACGATACAACCCGGATCTGTACTGTCTTGCAAGACAGATGATGTTGTTGGGATAGTTTTATTGATTGGGTGATTTGATTGATGGCTTGTAAGTGTCTTACCGGATTTTCAATTATCGTTATTTTGAAAGGCACATTTTTTTTACTGTCTTAACGTAACGTTGGAACCAATCTCGGCCACTGTGCCTTCTTTATTTTTAGTTGATCTCTGGCCTCTTTAGGATTACAGAATACTACGATGTAAACCCTGTGCAGTTAGTCTCAACCGATGAGCTGATTTTGTTAGTTGAGTCCATGTTTACCATTGACAGTTTAGAGAATGAGCAGCTCAGACAAACGCTGGTCGCCATTGTTATTGGAAATTAATTAATGTCTGACTTAATCATAATTTGTAAACCAGTTGAAACTACAAATAAACCACATGGCAGTATAGTGAGGATGTTACAATCCCACCTGAAAGGTACTGGATTTGATTCCCAACGTCCACAACTCCAGTCGCCATTCTTGAGCAGTTTTATGAAAAAACTAAACATTACCAAACAAAGTGGGTAAATGTTATGCTCAACACTAGTACACAGAGACTTCCCTAAGTTGGAATCAAAACAATTATCTTACAATTGATATATGCCGTGCATAACGAATAGCTAATTGTAATATTTCACTGTGCACATTCAATCGAAAGGGTTGTGTTAAAGTGTGGTCCCAAGTTACTTAGCAAAACTTACGGACAATTACCATTTGCCTCAGCCGACTAAAACAAAAAACACGTGTTGTTAAATCTTCCTTGAAGCAGCACAACAAATTAGTTTTTTCGCGTAAAATATATAAATAAAGAGAGTGTAAAATGGCCATAAACTTGTGTTTAATGTGCTCTGAGGCTGTTCCAGGGCATTTCAAATGCTAAATGCATTAGCAGATGTTTCTGGTCTCAAACCAGCCTGTGGACATATACTCATATAAGTGATTAGCTACTTATTGAACCAATGGGGACAATTTAGCGTTCTGTCATTTTCACAAATATCGGTTGAGGATAAAATGCATCGCTCTGCTATTTTGTGTGTGACATGTAATTTGAATCATCTACATAAATATAATTTAGTGCTGCCCAGGAGTTTGTTGTGTTGATTAGTGTCGCAATTAAAAAACACAAAGATACAGAGATAAACTACAAAATGGATTGAACCCCACAAACATACTTTGAAACCAACACTAATTATCGAGCTCAAGTGACTTAGATCACAAAGCCTTATTGTCAATCACGAACACAACATAATAAATAAAAGAAGGCTGGCGTGTCAGATGTCTTGCTCTTACTCTGAATCAACGCCGTGTGTGTGTGTGACTTCCTGTCCCCAGTCTCCTGCTTCCCCTCGACGCTCCGACTAATGAGTTCAAATTAAATTGTAGAACAGACGAACATTAGGGCGGGCTGCCATTTTGACGAGGTAAAGAATACTCAATTAGGAATACTTCCCGCCCCCTCCACCCCCACCGTGATTATTAAGACAACGCCAAGATGGGTGTTTGAACTCAACAAACGCCTTCGATGGACTCTGAAGAGAAAAGACGAAAAAGGGGCGAGGGGTGTGGTGTGGGGGGGATAGCTCGGACCAAAACAGGACGACAGCACAGCACAGGACGTTGGAGGAAGGGTCAGTGTGTGTGTGCGTGTGTGTGTGTGGGGGGGGGGGGAGGGTGAAATAAACAAACAGCCAAATAAAGGGAACTCTAAGTGACACCGTGACAAGAAGGCTATCGCACCGGCACCCCTGTCTGCTGCAGCTATATTTCATTACACAGCACCAGGGCTTAGGAGGCAATCAAGCATATTTAGCCATCCTCGTCTCCCCCGCCCAAAGCAATTATTACTTCCCATTTTTTCACTGTGGTTTGCCATGGGGAAAATGAACCGCGGTACTTATCAGCTCAATGCATACACAAGTGACTGGGGTGGAGGGCATGTAGGAGTTACTGTGTGTGTGTGTGTGTGTGTGTGTGTGTGTGTGTGTGTGTGTGTGTGTGTGTGTGTGTGTGTGTGTGTGTGTGTGTGTGTGTGTGTGTGTGTGTGTATAGGAGTCTCGGTTTGCATGAATGCACATGCGTTGTGAGTTTGTGTGGGTGTACGTGTGTCTTTATACATTTATGTGTGTGTGTGTGTGTGTGTGTGTGTGTGTGTGTGTGTGTGCAGGAGTCTCGGTTTGCATGAATGCACGTGCGGTGTGAGTTTGTGTGGGTGTACGTGTGTCTTTATACATTTATGTGTGTGTGTGTGTGTGTGTGTGTGTGTGTGTGTGTGTGTGTGTGTGTGTGTGTGTGTGTGTATATATGCACCCTTGTGCAGAACAGAATTGTGTGTATGTTTAGGTAAGGCAAGTATGGCGTGGGTGACTTTCCTGAAAAGGACCAGCAATGAGCCATAGGTTACCTTTTAAATCCCATTAGTGTTGTAACATCATCGTGCTTTAGGAGCATCCGTGCAGAGAGAGAGAGAGAGAGAGAGAGAGAACGAGAGAACGAGAGAACGAGAGAGAGAGAACGAGAGAGAGAACGAGAGAGAGAGAACGAGAGAGAGAGAACGAGAGAACGAGAGAGAGAGAACGAGAGAGAGAGAACGAGAGAGAAAACGAGAGAGAGAGAACGAGAGAACGAGAGAGAGAGAGATAACCATAAACGTGTCAAGCGAAAGGCATTGTTATTTGCATTCATATTGGAAAGGGCCAAATTGATGCAGGGTCAAACAGGGAAGGTGAGGGTTTATGACCTGTGCATAGCTCTACAGTCAGCAACTCTGATATATCGGGGCGGCTTGCCTTGTTGGGCTTTATGTCTGATTATATTATCATTGCCGGCGATCAATGGGAGTGACTGATTGCTCCCGAAGCACAGTCGTAGCAGTAGTAGTAGGGCATACATGAGCTGGACCAACTCTATGATTGCAAAAATAATCGCAAAATGTGGAACGGCATTCCCCACATCACAAATTGAATACCGCCATAATAGTTACGATTGCCCATGTACATTTACTTGTCTTTTATGTTTCATCGGACCGCTGTTACTTTGCCTTCCTCCACATTCAAATTCGGTAAATTTTCATGAGTATGCTAACGTTAGCATCGCTCCAACGCGACCGGCGCCTCAGATTGTTTTGTTTACAGTCTCTAATGTACATTTAAGTGGCCCAACTGCCAAACACTATTACCACCCAATCGGGGGACTTTAGTGTCCTTTTTTTGGGGGGGGGGGGGGGGGGGCGTTAAAGACACCCTTCCAATTTGCAGCCTTCGCTTCAGTTCTGAGCACCACTCCCTGTGCCCATCACTCCCCTCCCCTCCCCTCCCCTCCCCTCCCCCCCTCCTCCTCCGAGGACTCCCATGCGGTTGGCCCAGCCATAATCATCAGCGTTATGCACTCCCTCAATGGGCCTGATTTACAAGTCTGGACACGGCACTGGTGCTGCTACTATGGGGGTAAACACGAAGGCTGCTGCCCATGGCGCCCGCCGCTAGCAAACGGTTTTCCCCGGGAACTTTGTTGGCAGGGCGCTCGAGTGACATTCATAACATTTCTGAAAGCGAGCGTCTTTAAGATTTATGATATGCAAACAGTTTATGGGGCATAAAATCACCCTGTTAAAAATGTTCCGGCTCTTGTTCAAGGCATCTAATGAATACAGCATTTTTTGCTCTGTTGCTGTCGATTTCCATGTGTATAAAAAAGGACGATACGGTACACTTGTGTGTGTCATACACACACAAGTGTCAAGTATATGGCGGTGTGTCCGTCAAGTCTGCGGGAGTGTATGATGCATAACCTGGAACCTATGAAGAATTTCAACAGTTATTTCCATTAAAAGCAAAAATCACAGTCTTAGTATTGACTGCTATTGATATCAAACGTCTGAAGATCAATAAGAGTCTCAGTATTGAAATCAATACACTTGATTTGCATCCATCCATCCCTTTATCTCCAACCCTCCAACAATCCATCCACTCGCTTGGTCACCATCATCACCTAGTTACTCATGTATCGGCAATTGGATTAAAGATAATCTCCAAATCAAATGCTCAGATGACACCGGGACTGAGGCATTGGGGGCTGGACCCGCCATGTAAATATAAACGGATCTATCAATGATCCCTCCGCCGGTGCTGGGAAGCCCACGCTGCTGATGTGTCTGGGGACCTCGGCCCTGCAGGCAACGCCCGGCCCCTGCATCAACCCTCGCGCCACTACGACAATATCACGTTAGCCCACATCCACCAGGCTGCAGCAATCAGTTTTCACACACACACACACACACACACACACACACACACACACACACACACACACACACACACACACACACACACACACACACACACACACACACACACACACACACACACACACCATAATGATAGCAACAGCGGCTGCGGTAGCCGTGGCGGCTAAACCTCCAGGTGATAGCTGCCATTCCCCATCACATCGCTTCAGTGCCGCCGGCGCCGCCGACGCACCCTGGGCACCGCCGCTGTCTAAACGGAGAGACTGCATGAGGCCGAACGGATTTGGGTGTAGATTACTAAAGTGGACCGCACACACTGCTCGTGGCGCCATCCAGGCGATAGCCCGACGAAGCAAAGAATGAGGCGTGCTCGGCTCCAAAGGACGCTGATTGATAAACTATGGTGGTTATTTATTAGATTTTCCGTGGGGCCTGATGATGCGACAGGGCTGATGCACACAACGATATTCATCTTTTTTTTCACATTTATTATTCTCGAAATGATTGAACGGGCAGCGATACGCGACAACCGCTGGAGAGGTAATCATATACAAATAATGCAGACAACTCCCCCCCGTGCCCCCCCCCCCACGTCACCAGAATGAAGATATGAAATGACCACATGGGACTTAAAAATACACTTTCCCTCCCTGCCCGTCCTACCGACTCACTATCTCTCCATGCAGAAATACTGCCACCTAATTCTGCTGTGTTTTGCGAAATGCGACAAATATAGGACATTCTAAATAAATATATAAGCATAGGAGTTATTCACACTGGTGTGCAGGCTGCCACAAAGCTGTTTGTGTGTTTATGCTATAGACTACAGTTGAATGTGTGTTTGTGCGTTCAACTTAACGCGCAATAGTGACATATGAGCAGGGCCGTCGTAAAGGGGTGAAAGGTGATGACGATTCTAGGGGCCCACCAAAAATAAATAAAAAATAATAATAATTAACTACCAGCCCATAGTACTAGGGCCCCCCCCCGTCCCCCCCCCCCCCCCCCCCGTCAACAATTGCTCCTTCCACCCCCCCCCCCCCCCCCCTCAACAATTGCTCCTTCCGCACGCTCAATGCCGTGTGTTTATCGAACCGCCAACAATTTAGCGCAGTGGGGCCCATCAGTACCTCTTGTATAGGGGCCCAGGACTTGGTGCAACGGCCCTGCATATGAGTAATACTGGTTGGTGCCGTGCCCAGTGTCTTTCTCCATAGAGTAAGGAGAGCTGTACGCTATGGAATGACGCGATAAGGTCTTTACTCTATCGGGTCCAAGGGACTTATTGCAGTCGAGTAATTAGCTCTTTAATGCGCTTCATTCATGGAAGTGTGTGGCGTGGAAGAACATCTGGAAACCCTGTGTTCCACTGAAGTGTCTGAGCACTGACGAAAAACAGCAATACTCTCTCAATGAGGAAACAGCCTCCTAAAATTGCCATCATAGGTGACGCGTCGATAAACGTACACATAATGGGCGTCGCCTGCCTGAGAGGAGGGCGAGGAGAGGAGAGAGAGGCGACAGCACTATAAGGGGATGGGTGGGGTTTGAGTGGTGGCGGTGAGGATGCATTTATATTGAGACAATGCCATCTGCTGGCCACCGCTGGTATTTAAAGATTATCACTAGAATCCTGTCCGGCATGGATAAATGGGCTCTCTTTCAAAGACAGACACCGCGCTTTCATTGTGGCAGCCATGTCTGCCGTGGCTACATACGATAGATAGGATAGTGTTCACTTCAAACCCGGAATATCCTTTGTTTTTGAGGTCGGTTTGATTTAATTTCTTTCATGTTTAACCTTAAAATAATACATTTAATTAGAAATCCGTTTCTGATCCCTCTGCCAGTGCTGGAGAAAATTATACAACAGCAAACACAGGAGGTATAAACGATTTTTTTTTATTTTGATCTAAAGTAGCTTTTTAGTTGAAAGTGGTGCGTTCGATTTTTTGGATGTAATTCATTGTACGCAAACCATCCAGCCAGGTGGGTAACTCAGCACCCTTTACCACCACCACACCATACATCAGAGGGGAATCTCACAGAGCTTTGACTTTACACTGAAATCAAATATCACCAGTGAATTGATTCACACACTATGGCTATGAAAAGCCATTCTGTGTTGGGAAGTACAGCACCATCTTGTGGCTACCACATAGGCCATATTGTGTTATTAAAACACATCCGGGCCGTAACGGAAACGGGACTAATGAGCAAGCTCGTCTCTGTGGTTAGGAGTCATAAAATATGCACCGGCCTTAAACACCTCATCTATAAAGCCTTGAGACACATCCTGTGGATTGTATTAAACACACACACACACACACACAAACCTGGGCACACACACACACACACACACACAAACCAAAACACAGACACACCAGCACAGGCACACGCACAGACACAAACGGGCACACACACACACACACACACACACACACACACACACACACACACACACACACACACACACACACACACACACACACACACACACACACACACACCTCTGCTGCACTGCAATTACTCTTACGGTCGAAGTGAATTAAACAAATTCCTCACTCTTGTTTTCTTCCCGTTGCTTCAAGCCTTAATGGCGATACACGAGCGTGTTTATCGCCTCACTTTACGGCATGCAACACGCCAACGGGGGGAAGTTTGTTCTTAAGTCGATTATGACTTTATCGGAAAAGTTTTTCACTGGGGCGTTTTTTGTGTGTCCGTTTTTTCCTCCCCTAATCACAGTCTGCTCTATGCTAATCTATTTGCGACCAGAGCTCCCACGTACTTCGATCTCTAATCCTCTCGTCTGTCTGTGGCTTAGCGGCGGACTGACCCTGCGACGCGGCGGCACGACGACTATCTGACACAAAACAGATTTGATCCCGCCTTTTTCTTTTTTCACTCCATTTAAATTCCCCCCCAAAAGCACATCCGTCCTTTCTCCCCCATCGCACACTTCCTCAAAAAGGGGCGCGTCAGCAGACCGCAGGATTATAACCTTCTTTTCATTCTTGCCACAGCTAATCGCTGGAACAGACAACCTGCATGACACGTGTTCGCTCCGACAATGCAAATAGAAATTCCTTCCCCCTCGTTTAGACACCCGAGTTGATCTCCCCTTTTATTCCGATTGTACTCCTCACAATCGGACGTCTTGACCGCCAGCGCCACGCGGGGGAGAACGCCGCGGGCGATTACCTCGCCGCCGATGAATGGAGCGAGGAAGAGGAGGATGAGCGCGACTCGGTCCTCGCGACCCCCTCCCTGCTCTTACACTGTCTTCTGAATGACTAGGGGGGGGGGGGGGGGGGGGGGGGGAGAGACAGAGCGGGAGAGATTATCCTATTGAGGAACACAAAGGGGATGATTCCCGTCGGCTCTGTGAGGGAACGGCGGGGGGTGCCGTTTGGCCGTGGTGAAGGTGGTGGGGGACGCTGCTTAATGACGGCGTGAGTCGGGGGGTTCGGCGTATCTCGCTCGCGTTGTGTGAAACAGGTCATTACTGCCAGAGTAATGTGGTCTCTCGCAGCGCTTTGAATCAAGGGGGGGGGCAGGGAAACTGTCCCGTTGCCATTGGGTGGGTTTTTAGCCAGTGAGGAGGACACGTTACCGTGATCAGCATCATCGTGACCATCGTCACCACACTTTTGTTGAATCAATACTTTTTGAGTCGGCGAATGACCTGCCTGTGAATGGGCTCTCAAGGTGAGGAAGAGTGCGGTTCGATAAACACACGGCATTGAGCGCGCGTTACAACACACACTGGGACGGTGAGTGGGTGTCCATGAAATTAGCCTTGGTATTGTCCGTGCGTGAGTCTTGTTCAACCATGCCACTGGAGCACCAAGGAACAACGGTAGGACTACAGAACACAAAGGAAGAAATCTATCCCAAGTGTGTCATCCAGGAAGAACTGAGGGTCATCGGCTGTCAGCTCTTGAATGACAACACATACTTTTTCAAATCAATTCAATGTTGTTCATGCAGTTTTGTTTTTTACAATTGCTTGCCTTTATGCATCAACGCTTTTCTGAAACCACAAGTTTACGAGCACTCGTTCTCACGTCACGTGCAGCGGTCGCGTGTGATCAACGCTGGTGGGTGGGGGACAGGGGTGTGGGTATCATCTGGGGGGGGCGGGGGGGGGGTTATTTGTGGGGTCTACCTAACAGCTATTCCCCAGCCACAGCTTGTCTGATGGCGGGGCACGGCCCGATACACTCCCAGGTTCACACAAAGCCACTGGACTTTGTAATAATTCATGGGCCAAAAACCCCTCAGTGTGCTCCCACCCTGCAATATTTATGGAGGGCCCGGGTGTGTTTGCTAAGCCTCGCTCTCACCGAGGCCTCGAGGGTGGGATTCTTTATGTATGGTTCCCTTTAATTATTTATTTTGTATGTATTCCTCTGAACGTGTGCAGGCTACGGCGTTTTGCACTGTGCCGCAGAATGCCGGGAACAGCCTGGGAGGAAAGGGTTCTCTGATGAGCCACAACGTCTGCTGCTGGGATGTTCCCTTGGTCTCAGACATGTGAAGATGAATAATTAATGATAAAGACAGTATGCTTGTTTTTGCTCTGCCACATGTCTGGACTAACTTGTCTAGGAATTGCATAAGTCGTAAGAGGTTGTTCAGAAGTGACGTGATAATCTTTTTTTCCGATGCAACTTCAACTAGTAGTATCAACTCCCAAATTCGAATTAAGCGACTGGAACCATGTTGACGTTTGTTAACTTAACTCTTTTTATATATATACACAATGTATTGGATTACAAATGTGAAAGAGAGAGTGAGCAAGAGAGAGAGAGAGCAAGAGAGAGATGGATGGATGGATAGATAGAGATATCTTCTGTATAAAAGTTGATTGAAACCGTTGCCTAATATGACTGAATCCCCCGTGTCCTTCGATGAACCGGTGAACCCCCCGTGCCCGTCTGACACGGCGGGGTGCTGACTCTACTAACCTGGTGCCCAGGCTTCGACGTCGGGTTCATGCAGGTGCCAACATCGTGTCCAACGCCCCGGGCGTTCCTCACCAACTCACCACTCGGTCCACGACCCCCCTTTGACCCCCACCTAGGAGATAAAGAACAGCTCAGAGTCAGTGGCGCTCCATTAACGTGTGAGGGCAGCGCCGTTTGTATCGGAGGACACTTTGTTATTCGCTTGTTCATCAATGCATTCACTCGCGCATAAATAAACTCCTGGATGTGATCCATCACACATCCATCCATCCATCCGTCTATTCATGAAGGAAGTCAGCAGGTCATTCATTATTTATTTACTCATTAAGCTGTCATCTTCATGTCCTCCAGTACAGAACATAAGTCGATGTAGATATTTTAACATACAGTATTATTCTCCATTGACATGCAACGTTGCTATTTCTGCAATGTGCTGCTGTATCACCTGAAATTTCCCTCACAGCAGTGTTAGCTTATTCAAAGTCTACACGTTTCATATTGGGCCTTCTCACAGCCCGAATGTGTTATTCACTCTGTTCATGAGGCGTAACGAATAGATGAACCCTTGGAACATCCAGAGACGTGACTGGAGACCCAGGTGAGGTGATGCCTGACTGTACTTTGCTTCAGGTTATCATAACTTATCATACATCCCATACAGGTGTAGCTGCCTTAGACATGCAAATTAACTAATAGTTTTTTTTGTAATCCCGTAGTCCTACATTCAATTAAACACCAGTTTTGCTTGAATAATATCTTAGTGCAGTTTCCATAACCATAAGTTAGACGATTATAATTTGTGCAGAAATGCAGTTTCTCGCGTCGCATCGCGTCGCGGCCCCCAAAGTTGTGTTCATGCCCCACAATCTCGGATTTGGATCTCAAATTGTATATTACTCTCGTTTATAAAGTGTTTAGCCCTGTAATGTACTGCTTAAATCTCTTTTAAACAAAGCATCTTTGGAATCTAGTCTTACTTGAGTTTTCTTCACTTCCTTCCTCTTTTCTTGTCGCAAATGTTTGTTGAAGAAAGAGCCAGCAGGTGTTTTGGATCAGCATCTGATTACTAGTTTTCATTTAGATAACGGGATTGGCTAGTCATGGCTCACCAATTTAAAAGTCTCACAAAACGTAAATCAAAAGGTAGAAAAACAAAGAATTCATTCAAAAGAAGAATACGTTAACTGTTTCTTTTTTATGTATTCCTTGTTTTTTTACCTTTTGATTTCAGTCAATTTTAACTCAATGGCATCCCATATCTTCACGAAGAATTAGTTTGCTCTGTACTGAAGGATATGAGGATAACTTGACATAAAACATCCTGCATCTCCCCTCATTCATCCAATCACTCACTAATTAATTAAATCCATCCATCCACAACCAACATGATTCGGACTCAACAAAACCAGCATTCCAGTCACGTAGGAAAACACCTGATAATGTTTGTTTTGGCTCAAGTTTCATTCAGCCCGTCCCGGGTACTTAATGTCCATAACATTATTAACTCCTACTGGGAGATACCACTCGTCTGAAAGAAGCGTAATCCATATTTTTGAAAAGAGAGAACCAGACACAAATATTGCTAAAATTACCATTGCCAGCGGGGCTGTTTTTCCTGCGCTCTGCTGTAACTTATTTATCGTGCCAAAGAGAAGGGGAGAACAAGACACTGGAGATGGCCGACACCCGCCAAATACATGATTCTGGAGATATCCATTTCCGTCCCTTGAATGAATGACGCATTATCGTGTGCCGCTCTCCAGGCGTAGACACGACGACTCCGCAATTACACCACCTTTTAGCTAAATAACAGCCCTCGCCGTTGCCGACGGCGACGCGATAATATGGCAACCGGCCGCAACGCTGAGACACGATGAAGGGGATCCGAGGTCTGATCAGCGGTGTGTATTTCAACGTGGATCTCAGTCCATCTGCAGAGCTAAATCTAGTATCATTTATTGCTTTATTATCCAGAGATTAAGAGTACCCATTTCAACTACTACCACTAGTTGAAATGGGTACAGCGCCACCTATCGTACCGGGGCATGACATGCAATGAATCTATTATCTAACCGCCATGTATACGCAGACAGTTGCAGTTGTCCAATTGAGGAGCATAGTTGATCTATGGATTTTATCGGATTAAGCTGTGCATGTAAACGTACTGAATATCTCTCTCTCACTCTCTGACTATCACTCTCTCAATCTCTGACTATCACTCTCTGACTATCACTGACTGAC
This sequence comes from Gadus macrocephalus, assembly GCF_031168955.1. NCBI lineage: Eukaryota > Metazoa > Chordata > Actinopteri > Gadiformes > Gadidae > Gadus > Gadus macrocephalus. Next base: position 2,512,950 of record NC_082398.1, read on the forward strand.
TGACTGACTGACTGACTGACTGACTGACTGACTGACTGACTGACTGACTGACTGACTGACTGACTGACTGACTGACTCTCTCTCTCTCTCTCTCTCTCTCTCTCTCTCTCTCTCTCTCTCTCTCTCTCTCTCTCTCTCTCTCTAATAATAATAATAATAATTCATTTTATTTGTTGAGCACTCTTCATTCTAAGCAGAATCTCAGAGTGCTAATGGACAAATGGACAGTTTAAGAAAATATATACAATTTTTTTTTTTAAAAAGTAGGAAATGCCTTTATGAATAAAAAGGTTTTTAGGCCAGTCTTAAAACTCTCTCTCTCTCTCTCTCTCTCTCTCTCTCTCTCTCTCTCTCTCTCTCTCTCTCTCTCTCTCTCTCTCATATCTTCAGGCCCTTGTCCATAACAATAATAATAGCAATTATAACCATTCATTGTATACAATCCTGACAGGTATGGGAAGTGTTGTATAATGCTTACCACCACCAATCCCAAAGGTTTTGTTTGAGTGATGTACATACTGACTATACACAGTGACTTAAACAATAGCACGACTTGGTTCTCGACAAACTGTGAAAAGTTAAATGGCGGAGAGTTCTTCGCCTTCATCCCGGTGATAGATCTACGCTCAAAGCGACGAGCAAAAGGTCAATTGAAGAGACTTTCTCCTGGCATCCCAGCTGCCTCTCTCTTTACGAGCTCTCTGGGTAAACGTGTGCGGTTCACTCTCTCCATTTGCATAAAAATAACCTCTTACAAAGTGCATTCAGCCCAGGATGAGATGTCTTTAGAAAACAGCTTGGACGCTCATGGGCAAATCCTCCATCCTGTGGAGGCTAGGCAGCCCTGGAATGTGAAACTCTTGAAGTCTTCAGGTGGGTTTGTTCCTGTGTGTGTGTGTGTGTGTGTGTGTGTGTGTGTGTGTGTGTGTGTGTGTGTGTGTGTGTGTGTGGGGGGGGGGGTGGGGGGGGTGGGGGTGGGGGTGTGTGTGTGGGTTTGTGATTGCGTGCATGCATGCAAATCACTGTTTCATGTGTAAGTGTGCGCCGGCCTGGGTAAACATGCATATGACACACTATCTGTGTGCATGTCCTTGTCACATGTGTGCACGCATAACAAAACACCTGCGCAGAGAGAGAGAGAGAGAGAGAGAGAGAGAGAGAGAGAGAGAGAGAGAGAGAGAGAGAGAGAGAGAGAGAGAGAGAGAGAGAGAGAGAGAGAGAGAGAGAGAGAGAGAGAGCTCCTGCCCTCTGAGTCTGGCAGCCATGATTCTCACATGACCCAGCACAGAGTCGCCTCAAGCTCCATCATAAATCATAGCCCAGGTCACGCTTAAGAAGCCCTGCATGCAAAGACACACACACACACACACACACACACACACACAAAAATGGGTACACACACATATACACACTCACACACAAACTCACGCACAAACATGGGTACACAGTACACAGACAAAACTGGACGAGCACACAAACAAACAAAAACACGAGCACACACACACACATTCATACACTGCCTATAACACGTACATGCACATGTTCACACGAACACACACATACACACACACACACACACACACACACAAAATCAAGCACAAACATGGGTACACAGGACACAAACAAAACTGGACGAGCACACAAACAAAAACATGAGCACACACACACACACACACACTTTCATAGACTGCCTATAACACGTACATGCACATGTTCACACGAACACACACACACACACACACACACACACACACACACACACACACACACACACACACACACACACAGACACACACACACACACACACAAACTCACACACAAACACATGCAAGGTTCTTAAACTGATCTTGAATCAAATATTCAAAACTATATTCCAACCGTTCTGTACTCTTTGTTAGCAGGCTTGTGTGAGTGGCCGTGCCTTTATGTTAATATTGCTACGTATTAATAAGTGTTTCAGTGTTCTTCAGTTTGCAAGGACAAGGAGTCCATGGGCCCAGAGTCATTGTCACGAGACACGGCTTCACCGGACTCAAACCATTAAACACCGTCCCGGTTAACTTTATAAAGGGTTTTATAGCCCCGGTTACATTTCACTTCAAAAACGTCTTTGAATCCTCTTCATTTAAAACGAACGCAAAAATTAAACTGTAGGAATAAAAATCAGCGACATCCAAAAAGACGCGAGGCGTTTGTTACACCGTCGATTTTAATACTGGAACACGGCGGCGTTGTTCCCGGTCCTCGCTCAGTGCTCAGCCCTAAAGCTGTTGTCTTCTCCTTCGACGGGGGACCACGTCTCCAACTGTCAACCCTCATCCCCATCTCTCACACACCTGAACCTTCTCCGGCGCTCTGTACATAATGAAGCATCGCTGGGGGGACGAGAGGGGGAGCGTCTTCCACTGGAAGCACACCGTTCAGCCTGGCTGCTCAGCCCCAGCCTCCTTACTCTTACTTAGTTGGAGTTGTTGTTCGCCTTTTTATTTTATTTTTTCCAGATCTGAAACACAACCGGGTCACTCCGAGACAAGGCGAGGGCCTTCTCCCGGGAGCGATGCTCACGTCGAGTTGAAGTGTGGGAGGAGGACGGGTTTGTGTGCGCGTGATAAGGTTGCATCAACGTGTGTGTGCGTGGGTGCAACACACTGTAAAACAATTCCTCTGCCAGCACTTGGTGATGGGTTCACTGATAATTCTATAGACAAATGGTTGAACCTTGTGACTTCAGCATATGCTGTTTGTGTATGTGTGTGTGTGTGTGTGTGTGTGTGTGTGTGTGTGTGTGAGTGTGCGTCTATGTGTTATTCTTCCAGGAAAGGCCCACAATAAGCTAATTTGGGCTGAAATAACAGCGTTGTGTGTGCAAGGTCTCTGCATGTCCATATCACACAACATCTTCCTCCTTCTGAAGAAGGTGATGATGTCAATGGTGAAAGTAAAGTTAAGGACTAATTTATTCGGCTAGAGAGGATAAGCTTTTAGTACAATGTATTTTCCACAGCTGAAAGCTGGGTGTCTATATTATATAGGCATCGTGTTAATCAGGCTGTTTTTTCATTGTGTATGTTGCACATCTTTATTGTGTGTGTATAATTGTGTTTTCTACAGACTGACATATTTTCTCCAGGATTAATATAGTCTCTATCCATCTATTTATCTACCTAACTATGTGTGTGTGTGTGTGTGTGTGTGTGTGTGTGTGTGTGTGTGTGTGTGTGTGTGTGTGTGTGTGTGTGTGTGTGTGTGTGTGGGTGCGTGTGCGTGTGAGTGTGTCTGTGTGCATGCGTGTGTTTAAGTGTGTGCCTATCTGTGTGTGTGTGTGTGTGTGTGAGTGTGGGTATGCGTGTGTGAGGGAGAGCAACAGGTAATGATGGACCGTCCTGGTCTTTGCGTAGCAGTTAACCACTTCGTACTCTAGAGGGCGTTATTAGCCTACTTTAATGCTGGCATTGCTGCCTTGTGGATTCAACTGAAGTGATCCCGTTTATAGTATACCTGTATATAATGACTTCTATATTATCAACTAAACGTCAAACTAATTCAATTTAGAATCCTTTAAGGCCAGCTCCTTATTCTCTGACACCGGTTTAAAACATGGTACTGAAAAGTTGATAATAAATCTGAAGTCTGCCCGAGAAGTTATTCATCAGGGTGATAATATTCAATACATAAGAAGGTTAAGCTAAATTGATTTAATCTGTGAGTGTACCGTGCATCAGGCACCGACGTTGGGTGGGATGTCCATT
>NC_082398.1:2521858-2574358 GCF_031168955.1 Gadus macrocephalus
GTGCTGTTTTCTGTGTGTTTGACAGCAGAGCTGATGGCTTCCATTCTGCATTAGTTGGTTGACTGACCTGTGTGTGTGTGTGTGTGTGTGTGTGTGTGTGTGTGTGTGTGTGTGTGTGTGTGTGTGTGTGTGTGTGTGTGTGTGTGTGTGTGTGTGTGTGTGTGTGTGTGTGTGTGTGTGTGTGTGTGGACCGTGGAATGAGCCAAGTGCCAGTACTGTCGTCAGAAAGTGGTATCAATCCTCGAGGGATATGTGGACTGTATGATGCATCCCAACAGATGCACACACACACAGATGGAGAGAATAGGTAATGGCTGGATAATGGTGGTTTGCTCGAGAGACAGAGAGAGGGTAAGGGTGACACCTGGTTCACATATGTTCAGTGACTGGATTAAACCTCCCAACCTAGGCTCAGTCCACACAATTCGTTTTGAAGCCATACCCCCCCCCCCCCCACAAACCCCACACCCCTAAATAAACCACACACACCTTTAAAGCACTCTTACTGTAAATTGGACGCAGATGTAAGTCAAGGGGGCACTTTTGATTAACCAGAGAGAGAGAGAAGGAGAGTGGAAGAGAAAGAAACTAAACTGCCATTTTTATGGCCGTTTAATTTGAAACAATTAAGATATTACGGCACGGCGGAATCAGCCTGTAGACTGACAGCTGGGAACCATCCCATAAAGCCCTGGGCCTGTGAATGAGACACCTTTGCTATGCATTGTTCCATGCTTCCTACCTCCCCCTCCTCTTCCTCCTGCTCCGCCTCCACCTCCTCTCTGTGTTTTCTTTCACGGTAAAGCCTGTCACTTTGGGGCACGTTTGCCTGAATAGGTGCACCTTCGCCTGCTGTAGCCGATCACTTCAGCAGCTCGTAAACATGCCACTTGGCTGATGGCAGAACTCATCCAAATTTCAACCGGACTGAATGGAAGGAAATGTGCACAGGAAGATATTCACCCTGCCGGATGTGTGTGTGCGTCTGTGTGCGTCTGCGTGTGTGTGTGTCTATTTAGTGTCTTGTTTTGTTTTTATATGCCATGTTTTATAGCAGATTTGAATTTATAGCGTTGGATGCATGAATCATCAGTCAGGTGGGAAAGAGATGGAGGTAGAGAGGCTTGTAGTAGCATAAGCCACCTACAGGGGGCAGCAGATGGCAGGCCCACGACGTTTGTGTAACGCAACAGAGGCAGTGCCCTAAATGAACTGCTCATCCTAGTACTTAACGCGTTATGTCATTTTACATTACATATCGTTCCATTTTTTTTCCAGTATTAAACAATACTTTTGTGGTGTAGTGTGTACATGTTGGGACTACTGGAATAATGAGAGGTGAAGTGGAGTGAATGGGGCCGTGTAAATGTCATGTTCACCACATCTGTGTTCCTGTTGCTAGGCGTATTTGTGGGTGTCCCTCGCCTGGGGGAAACTCTCGAGGTTGCTTCAGAGTTTGGACCCGGCGGTTACAAATTCATAAATGTTGAGTCAGCATAACCACCATAACTCCCATTATTTCCTCCCACACAGTGTCCCAGGAAACCAAATAACTGTTTGTTAGAAACTACACAACCACATAATACCGTATTATATCCTTGTTCCTACTGTTATATATATGTCATTGTCTCTTCACGTGATATTAGGCTGATGATTTACTACTAACTGAACCACTAGCAAGCTGCCTATAACGTCGACTAACTACCATTAGCTTCAATGGTACCCAGGCAGCCATCTATCAACTGCCACCAACTGTTTCAAGGGGTAACAATAAGCTTGCTAAACACAAACTAATCGGCATGCACCCCCTTGTGTCAGTGTTTTGGATATTTTGGCTGCTGATTTGGTGACAGTATAGCCGGCTTTGCTTAGGTTGACACAGCAAGCGCTATATCTGTGAAAAGAAAAGCCTTTAGAAGACAATGAGCTAGACTTACAAAAGTAATACGTTTCTCATGAACCCTGGACTGTAAATAGGAGGGGTGCAACGCAAACAATGCTGCGATCAATCGGCCACCACAGGAGGGATCCCATGAAGAAACGCTGTCTGGTGTCGCTTTAAAAAAGTTAAAGAGAAGGTGTGTGTGTGTGTGGGAGAGAGACTTATGTGGTGTGTGCCCTTTATTGGCTTTGGGAAAAGAGTGAAAGACCTGGAGAATAGGTGTTCTTGAAAAGGTGTGTGTGTGTGTGTCAATCAATTGTGTGTGTTGGGGGCGGGACGTGTGGGTCGTTGCACCAATGAATGAGTAGGGGAGAGGGAGGGAGGGAGGGAGGGGGAAGAGGCCATTGAGGAAGTTTTCAGGATGAGAGGGACGAGGCATCGGGGAAGAGGGAGCGGGAGAAAACGAGGAGTAGATTGACGAAAGGATGAGAGGAGTTGAAGGAGAATATATCCCTTACTAGTCAGCCCCAACCATACCTTTTAATTCTGGCCTGTCTGTCAGTCAAGAGGTTGCCTGTCGTAGACACTCTCTCTCATTAGGAGAACCCCAACCCGGATACGCTCACTCCCCTCGTTGATGAACCTAATCGCCCATGAGCTCCATCACACCCGATAACCATCGCTAAGGCGGAACCAGAACCACGCCGCTCTCAGCTTTTCTACCGTCCACCGCCGTAATAAGGTGATATTGACTGTTGATGACTCAGCACTTTCACAAAAAAAAAGATGACTAAGCGCACTACTCGTATATGGAGTTCCTGCGAATGGCGTCACAGTTAATTAGTTGTGTAGCAGTCCAGTTTCCTCTCGCTCTACCCTTTGTCTGCCCTTTGGTGCGTTTGCAGTCGGCGTGATACTATCTGCTGGCAGTAAGCCTCGTTTGTGAGTGTTGTTGGCTTGAATATTATGCAAATAAATGGGCCAGTCGGATTGCTTTGTTTTGTTTCTGTTATGTTTGCTTTGGTAGATATAATGTCCATTGCATTTATTTTTTTGGGACCTTTTTATTTTCACTCGTCAACAGCGATGTAATGAACTATTCCAATCAAATTATAGTTCTGTTTTAATTAACATGCAACAACAAAAAATAACAATTGCAAAAACCATTAAAAAAAAAAACAGCGACCTTTAATCACGATGGAAACCTGTAAATCAGCGGTTGACTTATTGTAGTAATTGCATCCACAACCATCAACCTTTTCTCTTCTTGCTTCAAATTTTCTGCCGAATCTGGTATGGACAGCTGTCATGCATCCATTTCAAAAGCATTCGTAGGGCCCGAATCGGCCTCAAGTTGGCCCCGTGATGGATCCATGAACTGCAAGGTGGTAATGCCTTTTGCCCTGGGCCTACGAGCCCTCCGTTGGCAGGCTTAGTCTCCGGGTATTTAGGCCACCCCCATGGTTTACAGACCTCCTCTGCGAGTCAAACAAAGCCGTCTGGCGTTCCACCTGTAAATGAACCACTTCCTTTCCAGATCCTTTGCCGAGTGGAACCATAATTATAGCAATCAATCTTCGCTCACATTTTACGATCCCCGCGAGCCCATAAAATTTGATGTTGTCTTCCTTGTGTACCTTGGACCCAACAGCTATCGAGTGCTTTAATTTCCCCCATTTTTTTTAATTAACTGGGGGTGGGGAGGGGGCGGCGGGGGGGGGGGGGGGGGGGGGGGGTGTCGTGGAGAAAGACTGTACTCTTCACCATTCATCACGCTTGACAGATTCTCAGAGAAGGGGAGAACCATCAGGCTGATCACAACCACAGTCTGTGCGTTTCACACTTTCGTTGTCGGTTTCCAATTCCTCCCAAGCGCCGGTGAAGCCGCCATGTCTGGATCACCTTGTGGCCCACGGCGTTCCCCCCCCCCCCCCCCCAGCCCATCTCTGCTCTCCCACCCGCTCAGATAGCTTCCATAAACAAGTCAATCTCGGTGGGTCTCGACACGTTAGCTTAAGATTTATCCTCTTAGGAGCGAGATTGTCATCCCGGAGAACGCGGGGTCTCGCTTGAAGGGGGAAATTAATTTTACAATGAGTGGTTAACCTGATCAGGAGGCTTGGGGGAACGGGGGGGATGTTAACCCTTTCGCTGTGAGAAACTTTGAAGAAACGGTGCTCTGTTTACACTCGACACTCTCCCCGATCTTTGCTTGATTTTTTTATCAGACGACGTGTGACGGTCGCAGTTGTCTTAAGGGGAACGCACGTGCGGAGAGGAATGTCGTAACTGGCAGCCATTTGTAAAGTAGCCTTATTGTTTCAGGAGTGCCCAGGTATGCCCCTTCGGGCTGTGCAGTCAAAGGTTCACGCCGACGGATCGGTGGCGTGCTCATAGCACACCTGACAAACATCGGACGTGAAATTGACAATTCGGTATTCGCAATTATCAATTAGCCCCCGAGCCGGACATGTCTCGGTGAAGTTGTTCCCAAACCTAAAACCGAATGCCAAGAGAAGGAAAATTCCCACTGAGCATTACTGTCAGTCCTCGCAACCCACTAGTGTTAAATTGATGCACCAGGATTTGGATTAAGTTACTGTGTTTCTCACCTCAGGCAGTTCATCAATGGAATGGAGCTAGGAACTTAGGTGAAAAACTTAAGACATCTTTTCCACTGGAAACAAAGAGATTGATTTTCTGAACTGTTGCACTTATTTTCAGTGCATCTTAATCTAAAACGAACACATACTGTACAGAGAGGATATAGTCTGGCGGTGCCAGGTTTGATTTTTACAGACACTTTAATGGCAAGAATATATATGCGATCTGGCCCAACTAGACCATAGCAGACATGCATAGTTGAAGAAGTTAATTCCATAGTACACTTCCTCACTCCGACCCATCATCAATAATGGGAAAATGTAAGAAGATGGACCTCCTTAAACACATGCGATCACAGATGAATGGCAAATTGATTCACTTTTACTTCACGGAGGAGAGAGAGAGAGAGAGAGAGAGAGCACTGCATACACTGTTCTTCTGCTGCGCGGGGTACTGTGTCTCCATGAAGGACAGTCTTACTTTATGGACTTCCAGCACTGCAAGGTGGCAAAGTTCAGCCCGATAGGCCAGCGAGGCACCCTTCTGATGAATCTCGGTGCACCCTCATTCATCCAGAAGTGCTGCTGTACGTGCCTACCTGGGCCTGGGCCAAGAATAGGAAGAATAACAACCAAGGAAATTAATTCTACACTGTAGATTGTTCTTGTGTGTGTATCATCAAATGAGACATACATATGTTTACGTTAGATTCATTTCCTATCAGCAAACAATTATCTAAATCCCCATATAGTGAATAAAGACAAGATGCTTGCAGGCAAGTAGCAGGTAGGTGCCGGGGGTTGGGGCATTTCCCCCCAAGAAGGGCAACAGGTCGGCTGTGGGGTTCAAACTCAGTCCTTTTTGGCTGAGAGTCGGAGCATTCAAACTAGTGAAACATCCTGCCTACTGTTATCTCCCTCAAAGGCTCAAACATGTACACACATGCATGCATCCGCTTGCTGTTTGCTTCTGTGTGGGCCGGTCCGCACGTCTACTCCCGCCATTCCACAAAGGTCAGGGGTTATTCATTTAGAGAATGTCAGTGGGCTTAAAGATTAAGAAAAACACATTTGTTGCCATCGAGAGTCGGCAATTGATCAGCCTTGATATTTGATGGTCTACGTTGGGAGGCTGTGAATTTAGGACACGGCTTAACTTTTTCAAACATCCAAAATAGCGAAAGCACAGACCACCTTTGACCCGTTCTCCTGAGGACAACAACAACTTTTTTCCTTTCTCCAACTCCATTTTGCTGCACAATCAAAGGCAGCGCTTCGAAACATGGCCAGATATTCCTCCCACGACCATAGTCAGCAATCAAAGGCAGTGCATAACCAACCAGCGGTGTCATCAAGCGAGCCCATTGTTCAACCCTACATACAACACTTTCCGTTGTTGTTTTGCCCCTGAGCCAGGCAGGGCTCAGTCGTGGGATCAGATCCGGCCCTTAAAAGATTCCACGCAAGATAATTGTGTGTTTTATGAATCCATCGGCGCACGTTCAGGGTGAGTTTGAAGCGAGCGAGACATGTGATCCGATGTGCGCCCGTGCCTTAATGGCCCATTGTTAGGCTGCGTGCGGGGTTTGTGACAAGCTGTTCGTTCCAACATATGCGGTGGCTGTCGCAAAGCGATTTCTGGGCGGCACAGGAACCATTGTGCACCCTGGTCCATGGCCGTGGGGCACTGTTACCTTTGTGTTGTTTGTTTTGGGTTTGAACCCCCCAGTTGGACGTGTTGCACTAGACGGTATTGTTCCGTCAGCGTTCGGTCAAGGCACACGTTTTTTGGGCTTTGGGGAAATTTCACAGCGGGATCATGCAATAATTTTGACTGATTTTTGCTTGTTGGGTAACGACATGGCTCTTGCCCACACACACACACACACACACACACACACACACACACACACACACACACACACACACACACACACACACACACACACACACACACACACACCACTCTCACACACACCACACAACACACACCACACAACACACACCACACACACACACACACACACACACACACACACACACACACACACACACACACACACACACACACACACACACACACACACACACACACACTTGAAGTCTCGAGAAACACATATCATCTGAAAATAATGACTGGCCATTTGCCTCTCTCCCGACACCACGCACACACACATGAAAAACCAACAAATGCTCGACCGCAAACGACACAACTCTCACTTCAACGTGGATGTCCAAGTGCACATTCCTGTACTGCACTGAAGGCACTGGGCTCGATGGCAAAGTTGAACGCTATTGAGTTCGACGGTGGGTTTTGTTGAGTGACGTCACCCCCCCTCCAACCCCAGTCTTTCGGTTTCTCTGCGAGAGACGGGCCAGTGTGTGTGTAGGGGTCTCGGAGTGAGAGCGGTAGAGAGGGAGTGAGTGAGTGAGTGAGAGAGAGAGAGGGAGGGAGAGGGAGATGCGTCCCCACCACCACAGCGCAGCACGCAAACACCAGTGTACAGACTGAGTCTCCTCTCCGCGTTGTATTGTGAAGTCTCAGCTAGAGGGGCGACCGACGAGCGGGAGATATACACACATCACCACCACCACCACCGGCCACCACATGTTTTCGCCGTCAGACACCCTCGTCCTCTCATACAGTGTCGACTACCATCCAGAAGAGACTATTATTTTCTAGACAGAGAGAGAGAACTCAAGGAAAGAGTCGCCGGAGAGAGCGCAGCGAGACGGGAGCGCAGTGGACGGATATATGGCCACGACTCGCCTGTCATACTGGATGTAAAAGTCGCGATTATTTCTGCGAGAATCGAGTTCAAAACCTGATCGCGAAGATGCTGACACTAAGGTAAGACTTGGTTCTGTTTGACGTCGGAAGCTTTTTAAGCTATTTATTTTAGACACACGTCAAATAAAGTGGATGCCGCAGTGATTTCAGGTGTCCATGCGTAAAGGGACAAGTTTTTTTTAAATGTTCAGGCTGCAAAACCCCTCAACGAAATTAATATTATTTATGGCATTCGGGACGGTGGGCTTTTGTCTCCGATCATCCTATAGAGGGTCTTCGTTAGGATGAAACATTACGCGCGTTTGGATAGCGCGTAATCACATAATGGCACGGTGTTAATGTCGGCGTTTTTTTTTCTTAATCATTGCAAATAACTACAATTCCACCTTGATGTGTGTGTGTGTGTGTGTGTGTGTGTGTGTGTGTGTGTGTGTGTGTGTGTGTGTGTGTGTGTGTGTGTGTGTGTGTGTGTGTGTGTGTGTGTGTGTGTGTGTGTGTGTGTGTGTGTGTGTGTGTGTGTGTGTGTGTGTGTGCGTGCGTGCGTGCGTTTGTAGTCTGCGTGTAGTCTGTGGCACATTTAGGGAATAGAAGTGTCTCAGAAAACTCCGGAAAAAATTATCTCCCGATCGCCTCACTCACACCACACAAACAGATTTCTCCAATATTGTCGCTTCATTTGTTATGTGATCGTATGTATTTCTTCCGCTGACGTTTGCAATGCTGAATTAATTAATTATGATCTCGGACTACATCGAGATTTATTTGATCACCTTGTCCACTCATCCAAACGGACCGTCAGGCTGTGATGTGGAGTGGGTTCCGCTTTGCGCAATATAAACGCCGTGTCTCCAACTCCCCCGTGAGACACTGTTGTATTTGTGGATCGTTTTTATAGGTTCGCGGTTGTGATTTGGGCTTTTAATAGTCTCCCTTTGGTCTCCCCTGAGGATGACGCTCGGCGTTCAAGACGCAAAAAAAAAAACAGACGCACACCTATTCACTGGGTCTCCATTCAATCAGTCGTGAATGTGTTTTTTCCCCCTCTTGTTTCTTCATGGTTGAGGTTTTTCTGCCGGGCTGCGCATATTACCTGTGTTCAATGTGCAACTCAGGCCACTAGGGGACTGTCGGTTCTCTGGTGATTTAGGGGAATGCAGTATTGAGGGGGTACAAGTCAAGGAGGAAGAGCTTTGGATGTGACACACACACACACACACACACACACACACACACACACACACACACACACACACACACACACACACACACACACACACACACACACACACACACACACACACACACACACACACACACAGAGACAGACAGACAGACTTTTGTACTGTTGTACACATAGCCGTTCTATATCATATAAGAAGCTGCTTGCTGTAGTGATGTGTACGCATTTACATCCTCCTTTTATCAAATGGTTAGGTATGTCACGCATACGGTGGGCAGCCATGCACTGGACTGGGGTACTGTAGTGTTTAAATTGCCCAACGACAGAAAGCCAATGTGTGTGTGTGTGTGTGTGTGTGTGTGTGTGTGTGTGTGTGTGTGTGTGTGTTTGTGTGTGTGTGTGTGTGTGTGTCTGAGTTTGCGGCCACCCAGCAGTCCGTGGGAGCCCAGCCCTCCATCTAGCCCTGCCTTCCATGTTTTACAGCTCGGGCAATTAAGCACTCGCCCCAATTTCACCACGGCGCAATTAACGCTGTCAGCGTCCGTTCGATTTCCAATTTTGCTGCCGAGAAAAAAAGAGGTGCGTGTGTGTGCGTGTATCTGGTGAAGGCCTTTAGACGTCTCCATCCAAACGACGGTAAACAGAGCAGAGATGTTGGCCTTCTGAAAGGGGGGTGGTGGGAGGGGCTGGGGAGCCATGGGCTGTGGCAGGCACTTCCATCTCCAACAGCTGGTGCTGAAAAGCCTCCTAAAGCCTCCCAGAGAGTGGAGGAGTTTCCTCTGCGTATAGTTTTTCAATCACAGAGCTAACGACAAACCAAAATATTGACACACCCCGAATTATGTAAATAAATCCTAACGTTGGAGAATTTGGGCCCGATTTAAGGCACATTTGAGTTGTGTTTTTCATAGCCTCACTTTGATATAATTGAACTACTTTATTTATTTAGCGAGACATCTGCCTTTCATGTTCGCAAAAAAGGAAAACAGAGTTCGACTGTGCCTTCAGCTCATGGTGTCGCATACATTGTGTGGATTGCACACAGCCATGCAACCACCGAGTCATATTAATAGACGATAGTCATGCATCCTCCTCAACACCTCTCTCTCTCTCTCTGTCTCTGTCTCTGTCTCTGTCTCTCTCTCCGTCTCTCTCTCTCTCTCTCTCTCTCTCTCTGTCTCTGTCTCTGTCTCTGTCCCTCTCTCCGTCTCTCTCTCTCTCTCTCTCTCTCTCTCTCTCTCTCTCTCTCTCTCTCTCTCTCTCTCTCTCTCTCTCTCTCTCTCTCTCTGTCTCTCTCTGTCTCTCTCACTGCTCCTGTCCAATTACATCCGAGCAGCTCTCACTCTGACTCACTGGGACCTTTCCAAAAGTGGGAAACACGAGCAAATTTAGAAAATAAATATATATATATATATGTAAAACCCACACAGTCACTGTGGATGTGTTTACACTATTTAATTGTGTGTGTGTGTGTGTGCGTGAGCCTGAAAAGGTACACACAATGGGAACGTGTCCGTGTGTGTGGGGGTGTTTGTGTGCCTGAGAAGGTGCACACAATGGGAGTGTGTGTGTGTGTGTGTGTGTGTGTGTGTGTGTGTGTGTGTGTGTGTGTGTGTGTGTGTGTGTGTGTGTGTGTGTGTGTGTGTGTGTGTGTGTGTGTGTGTGTGTGTGTGCTCGCTCGCTGCTGTGCTTCAGGAATGCCAAGGCCAGGCCCTCCATTACGAGTGCGGAATGAGAAATCAACACTTACATTACAAAAAATGGATACGTAAACACAGGGGCACGCAATTATAGTGCGCCGGGGTGTTAGAACTGGTAGATGGAGTGCCAATGGGTCTGCAAGCAATCACAACCACCCCCCCCCCCCCTTCTCCTTAGCGAAGTGGCCCTATGTAATCCAGTGGGTGTAATCTTATTTTATGCCCAGCGAACTGGGGGCCTTAACAACCAGCCAGTGGCTGGCAGGCTGAGTGGGTGGCTGGGGCGAGGCGTGGGGGAAGCTTGACTGCAGAGGTCATGCTGAAAAGCACACTGCTGAGAGAGAGGGCGAGAGAGAGAGAGGGAGAGGGAGAGAGACTGGGACAATGATAGAGACTGGGACGATTTGGGAGAGAGAGGGCGAGCGTGCACTGAGAGACTGGGACAATGAGGGAAGGAGTGAGAGGGCGAGTGAGCATTAAGGGACTGGGCGATGAGGGAGAGAGAGGGCGAGCGAGCATTGAGAGACTGGGACGATGAGAGAGAGAGAGAGGGCGAGCGAGCATTAAGGGACTGGGACGATGAGGGAGAGAGAGGGCGAGCGAGCATTAAGGGACTGGGACGATGAGGGGGAGAGAGGGCGAGCGAGCACTGAGAGACTGGGACGATGAGGGAGAGAGAGAGAGGGCGAGCGAGCATTAAGGGACTGGGGAGATGAAGGAGAGAGAGAGAGGGCGAGCGAGCATTAAGGGACTGGGACGATGAGAGAGAGAGAGGGCGAGCGAGCATTGAGAGACTGGGACGATGTGGGAGAGAGAGGGCGAGCGAGCACTGAGAGACTGGGACTATGAAGGAGAGAGAGGGCGAGCGAGCACTGAGAGACTGGAACGATGAGGGAGAGAGAGTGTGGGGAGATGATGAATCTGACGACGGTGTACATTTGGCCGTATGTTGACAGACGCGTGTGGATGCGTGTGCATATGTGCCATTTTTTTCCTTCTCCTGCCCTGGCGGGAACACCAAATGGTAAACGTGCCACGTACCATAGTCAATAGTGTGTCTGTATCCACACATGCGCAATTATTCATACTTACACCGTATCCGCACTTTTGCTGTGTGCACACGTGGGTCTCTTCCTGGGTCTGTGTGGAAAGTGCAGAGTGGTTGGATGAGTGCTTTCGGTGGTGGTGGTTGTGGGTGGGGGTGTGTGTCGGTGAGTGCGTGTGTGCGCCTCCACCACTGGGCTCACAAACACACTTCAGCGGGGCCCGACGTGATGCGTTGTGACAAATGAGAAAGCAGTTTGATTTCGCAGAACACTGAGCCGCACCGCGGCATAATGAAGTGATCATGACTTTACCCTTGGTTCACTTTGGCCCCAGTCCCATGGAGTCCCTCTTTCTCCCCCCCTCCTCTCTCTCTCTCTCTCTCTCTCTCTCTCTCTCTCTCTCTCTCTCTCACTCACACTCACACTCACACACACACACACACACACACACACACACACAACCCCCAACCCGCCCCATTCAATTGCTCCACTCACTTATTTACTTGGCAAGCATTTCCTAGCCTAACCTTACTGCATAACCATCGTCAAGGGTGGGTTGGCTGTTAAGAACTACAGCTATGGGGCATCGGCTTCACAGATATGGGGGCGGACTAGGGAGGACCAGGCCTGTTACGGCCGCTGCTGGAACTTCACTTTTTTGGGTATTGACATTCGAGTTTAACGCGTGGCCCGGAGGTAATAATAAGAAGACTGCTTTTCTTCACGCCCAGGCAAGAATCAGCTCGGCTGTCCGTCACCCGACTGTCAGGGCTGGAAAGCGGAGCCCTGCCTGGTTGCGTGCGGTCGCGGGGGGGGGGGGGGGGGGGGGGTTGGGACACCATATAGGTGCATCACAAGAAATGAATGTCCGTATAGCCATGGCTGCTCTCGTTGCTTCTTGTTCAGCCCCACTATCTTCGACTCTCCCGGCGTTCGTTCCGTTCGTTTACCTGGGGGTGGGTCTGTCTTTGGTTTGGGATGTTCGTCCCCTTCGGCGTTGGTTCTTCATTCCCGCTCCCCAGTATCCATATCGCGTCTCGTCATCTGCTCCAGGGGCGTCTGACGCCGTCCGTCTGTCTGTCCGAACAGAGGACAGACAGAGTGTCTCTGTCTGTCGAGCGGACAGACAGTGTGTCTGAGCGGACAGACTCTCTGTCTGTGGCGTGGGTCAATGCCGGGGCCTGTAGACCCAGCAGCAGGGCACGCCGTGGTTTAAAAGGCGTGTCAGCAGGCCATGGTGCTACGGAGGGGCCACGGGCTAAATGTATACAGGGTGGGGGGGGGGGGGGGGGGGTGGCAGGGGGAGAGACGGATTGACATGATACGCTCCCCCCCCCCCACGAACAGCTGTCCACTGCGCGCATATTGCATTTCAGGAGGTATGATGAACGCTACATGTGTGCGTTGCGCGCTTTCACAAAGCCATCCCTGTGTGTGTGTGTGTGTGTGTGTGTGTGTGTGTGTGTGTGTGTGTGTGTGTGTGTGTGTGTGTGTGTGTGTGTGTGTGTGTGTGTGTGTGTGTGTGTGTGTGTGTGTGTGTGTGTGTGTGTGGAGGGGGGCGGAGTCAAGGGTGGGTGGGATACGGATCTGAATTGGGGTCAACAGTACTGGCAGAAGAATTCTGCCCTTGACCTTCAGCTCAGACCCCCCTACCCTGCCCCCCCATCCCCTCCTACCACTGGCTCCAGCGACCGCCGCTGGCTCTTAGGGAAGCGTCTGCAGTGGGCGGGAAACCTAATGAGACAGATTAATAATCCTGCTTGCCAGGACACTGGGCCAGCTCGGAGTGTGACTAGCAGAGGCCCGAAGGCGGGCGGAAAATAAGGCGGAGGAGAGAAGGTGGCTCGACTATACTTTAAAGGTTTTCATTTTCTGCTTGTGTTGTAACCCCAAATATTATTATTCTTTTATAAACCCCCGCTTTCCATTATCTCGCTTCCGCTAATCGGTAATTTGGGGAGGGGCGGGCGGGTGGGGTGTGAGAGAGAGAGAGAAAGAGGGAGAGAGAGAGAGAGAGAGAGAGAGAGAGAACGAGAGAGTGAGTAAGAGAGCGAGAGGGGAAAAGAAAGAGGGAAAGTGAGTGAGTGCGGGGAGAATTCACAGAGGTTCATTTGAATAACCAGCAGAATGAGGGGATGTGAAAAAGGAGAGAGAGAGAAAAAACATTAAAGCGGGTCGGATGAAATGGAATTGGCGTCTGGCTCTGCGCATTCATGTCACACGGCTTTATCAAATTATTTCCACAATAGCGACCCCACTAGTGATGGAATTTCAATTAAAGTATGACAGTTTTTAGAATGTGTTTTTGCCGGAGAGTGAGAGAGAGAGAGAGCGAGAGAGAGACAAAGAGAGAGATACTGGAAGAAAGAGCAAGACCAGAGAGTGAGTGAGTGAGAGCAGAGAGTGAGAGAGGAGGTGTGTTATGGTGTGAGTCTGTAGAAGAGCTTGAGCTGGTCTATTTTCCAGTCTATATTTTCAGTATATGAGCAGTGCATTCTTGCCCCCTTGCCCACTCCCTGAATACACACACACACACACACACACACACACACACACACACACACACACACACACACACCATTGCCTCATCTCAACTGCATTTGTTGTGAGACCACTCAAACGGGCCGGTGTTGGAAAATAAAGATATAAAGGCTCTTCAAGGCAAGAGATTCAAGAACGTTGGTGTTTTTTGGTGGATCGAGCGGTACTCCGCTAGACGGCCGCCTGTGGTGGATAATTACACATAGAGAGGTGGTGAATAGAAAGGTGAGGCAGAAGGGTGAAACTGATAGGTGCATAGGAGTGTTGCTCCACTTACAGCGGCCGCCGGGCTTGTAAACGGGTTAAACGGCGGCCAATTATGACCCTTGTAAATAGTGTCAGGACCGAAGTCTGAAATACACTTGGGCAGGGATGGACGAAAACAACCCCGGACGGACCCAATCACAACACGCAGACAGACACAGATACACTGTGCTTGGGTTCTGTCCTTTTGGCCTTCATCGACCACGGACGTGATTTGGGCTAAACGGAATGGTGAAAAATTAAACACTGCAACTTCCGTAGGATAGAATAACCTCATTTATTTTATTTTATGATTTAAAAATGTTTCCTCTGTAATCCCATTCTTGACACAGTGCAGCCGTTCTGTCTAGATGGGTAGAGACTTCTGGAAATGTTTGTGTACAGAGTCTAAATAATACAACAGAGTGTAAATAATGTTTGTTTTTTTACTTCCAATATAACTGTATGGCAGTTGGCCTGTCTGTTTTTGCATTATGTACCCAATGATACGACCCCCTCTCACTCTCTATCTTTCTCTCTCTCTCTCTCTCTCTCTCTCTCTCTCTCTCTCTCTCTCTCTCTCTCTCTCTCGCTTCCTCTTTCACTCTCTCTCTCTCTCTTTCTTTCTCACTCTCTTTTTTTCATTCTGCAATTATAGCTGGACGCTTTGACGAAGCCAGGCGGAACTAAAATGACTTTTCATGTCCGGTATAATGACGGCCATTTGGAAAGGGACAGAGAGGGAGAGCGAGCGAGAACGGCTGTGCTTACAGGAGAGAGAGAAAGAGAGGAGAGAGAGAGAGAGGGGATTGGAGGGGGGGGGGGGGGGGGGGGGGGGGGGGGGGGTCGGAGAGAGATGGGCAAAGGGGGGACAATCAGTGTATGATAATGGCTTAGGTCACCTCTGCTTACGACTAGCCGGCACAAACCAACTGTCTCTGGCTCTCTGTCATTCCACATGACGGAACCCCCCCCTCCCCTCCCCGTGCCCCCCTGAGCCCGGTCTGATCTCAGTGGAAGGTTCTGGAAGCCTTCAGAGCCTTCTGGAGCCTTCTCTGTCTATCCCCGTATGTCTCTCTCTCTCTCTCTCTCTCTCTCGCTCTCCATATCGCAGCCTTCCTTGGCTTGCTCGCGGCTCTGCGGGTCATAAGATGAATTGCGTGTGGAAACATCTTGCGGTCCTTCGGCTGTTGACCAGCGCGGCTGAAAGGGGCCATAGGGCCGTCGCCTAGGTTAGCATCGAGCTATCCTTCACGCCGCCACCCACCCATTTAGCAGGCTTCTCCCAGCCAACCAGTCCCCGACACACTAATAAGGCCCAGAGAGCGGTGGCTTGGAGATACAGCGGCGGATGCCTGGAAGCCATGTGTCGCTAATCTATTATTTAGTCTCTCGCGGGGAGGTTGGTCTCAAGAATTTCATGCATGCATTTTGCAAAGCAAATGGTAGCCGGAGGGGGGGGGGGGGGACGACGACATGGAGGGTCGGTACGGTGGCGGGGGCGATGAGCAGCACAGCGTTAGACATTAACGCCAGCCGCAGTATTTACTTGTTCCGCCTCGCTCAACCCTGACAGCGTCGTAAAAAGCACAACGTCTTCGGGTTTGGTTGGTTTTTAGTTTTTTTTGTTTAGTTTTCTTACACCGCCGTTGTCATCTGGTTTCTTACTGACTCGACTCTCGTAGTAAAAAAAAAAAAAGACAATACTCTTCAGTTTTATGCCGACGCTGACACCTCGCCTCACAACAGCCCTCCCCTTTGTTTGTTTCTCGCGGGCTGCCCTTCCGTTCGATCACTGTCTGCGTTTGTTTACGTTGACGTGTGAAGGTTGCGTCTTCAAGGCGGTCGGCGCTAACGCGATGTGTAATACGCACGCCCCTATACTTTTAAGCACTTTCTCTAGGACATTTGGCCTACCTTGGGGATCCAACAGGGTACCTTTTGGCTGACTGTCAAGACAGCCTCAGGCGGGCACTATCCCTCTGCCCTATCCTCTATAGACTATACCCTCACTTTTCATGTATATTTTAGGAAAGTATTTCAGAGGGGATTCGGGAGTTGCATCACAGTGCTATATTTATACAAGCACC
Organism: Gadus macrocephalus; assembly: GCF_031168955.1. Taxonomy (NCBI): domain Eukaryota; kingdom Metazoa; phylum Chordata; class Actinopteri; order Gadiformes; family Gadidae; genus Gadus; species Gadus macrocephalus. The sequence continues at coordinate 2,537,935 of NC_082398.1, forward strand.
AGCGAGCAGACAAGACGCATTATATTTAGTCTGGTATTTTTCAACGGCTTCCCAGGCATTGCGCTGGCACTTTTAAAAGCATGCATTCCTCGGCAGTCATCACATATTTGTAGACGTTGCTCCACCCCTGGATTAGAAGGCGGTTTCCACCCCGGCGATAGTCTTACACATCATCAAATAAGGCTCTCGGAGTGCTAAGTACACATTCAGTTCATTACAGCCCCTTCAGAGTCCAATCGGGAATTAAAACTATATTTGGCCGTGACATACCAGCCAATGTACGCCGACATTCCCCCACACTGGGTATACATAGATGGGGAAGCTTCTGTCGCCCGGGTGATTGGCACACTAAGGTTACACCCCAAGATCAAGCAGAAAGGATTAAGATATTAGGCCTGTCTTTGCGTTCCGGGTCTACAGTAAATACAATGTGTGTGCCGCTTACGGGTCCGGCTGAGTTGCGACACGTGTTTCTATAGGTTGATGAACACGGGTTTGTCCGTCCGTAGCGCAATAAAAACATGCATAAGCACCGCCTATTTTTGTATTCGGCCAGCAGCAGCACATATAAATAGTTGTATTCCCCTGCGTGGTGATGGCGTTATGTCTATTGCAGCTGGAAGAGGTCCATTCAAATCCCACGTCCAATGTCAATAGAGAAACAAACGGCAAGGGAAATATGCGCGCCATTCAGGACAGACCGCACAGGCAGCCCACACAACTCAACACGTTGGGATCTACAGGTGCGGGGGCTTTTCTGAGGACCGCAGGCCCTCCATGAACCCCGGCGGCCCCCCTCCTTAATGAGCAGCCGGGGGCCTTCCTCAGGTGAAGGGAAAGGCCAAAGGCAGACATTAGGTGTGGAGCAACAGGGCCCTGTCTCCCCCCCCCCCTCCTCCCCTCCGCCCTGGCCCTCACCACACACACACAGTGAGATAATCCCACAGCCTAACCTATATCTTGTCCTTGCATGTGTTCCACGGCCTAAAGAAACATTCCATGGGCCCTTAACGGCACTGGAGTCACGGCTGGTGGGTTTGCGTGCGTGTGTGCGTGTTTGTGTGTGTGTTCGCGTGTGTGTGTGTTCGCGTTTGCATGAGTGGGGGAAAGGGAAGCTGTATGTGTGTGTGTGTCTGTGGGAAAGAGTTGCTGTGTGTGTGTGTGTGTGTGTGTGTGTGTGTGTGTGTGTGTGTGTGTGTGTGTGTGTGTGTGTGTGTGTGTGTGTGTGTGTGTGTGTGTGTGTGTGTGTGTGTGTCTGAGGGAAAGGGAGATTGTGTGTGTGCTGTGTGTGAAAGTGTGCATGGAATGTGTGAGCATGGCCCTCTCTCTTTACCAACCTGTGAAAGTTCAACAGAACTCTGTTCTTGAGTTACGTGCCTTAAAGCAGGCGAATTACCCAAAGATCAGAAGATTAGTCTTCCAAGAAGTGGTCCACTTTCACACGTTTGCGTTACCATATGTTTCCGAAGTAGAAACGTTGCGGGAAAGAACAGAAGGACAATATAGTCTGAGGGGGGGGGGGGGGGGGGGGGGGGGGGGCGAAGGCATGCTAGAACATTCCTTATAGGCCACATTGATTGGGCTGTAGCTGAGCAAGGTTATTTCTGAGTGTCATTCCACAGACTGAAAGCCCGCCTTAGGTTTGCGCAAGCAGATAAATTGTGTCTGAGGCGCTTTTTATAGAGTAATATCAAAGAGAAGGCTAATTTAAAACGCGCAGCCGAAGAAAAGGATGTAAAATTAATAGAAGTCGAGATTTAGATTTTGATTCCATGGCTGTCGCCTGTCAGGCTTTTTAATATTGCAAATTGATTTTCCCTTCCCCACGTTTGGCCTCCACGCCCATCACAAGCGTGAGAAGAAACAGCTAGAGTGTGTGTGTGTTTGTGTGTGTGTGTGTCAGTATGTGTGTGTGTATGTGTGCGTACATGCCCACATTTCCACATACTAAACTCCATTCCAACACACTGATAGCAGCAAAAAAAAAAGACAACCTACAAAAACAAAACAAACAGCAAACGACACAACGACTTCCATCTTCTCTTCCTCCATTTGTTCTGCTCCTCTGTTCCTCGTTCCCATTTAACTATCCTCTCTCTGAGTGTGTGTGTTCATATGTGTGTGTTGGAGTCCTTTCCATCCATCCATTGTGACGATCTGAAACACAACAATGCCGGGTAGAGGAGGTGATCTCCTGCGTTGTTTATCCTGCCGCGCCGGGAAATTAGCGTGCGTCGCTCTATTGTAGCCTTTTGTTTATAGGTTATTCGTTGTTTATTCCCCCCCCCCCTCCCAAAAAGGCCAGCTTTTTTATGGACCCCACGATGATTGAAAACAAAAACAAAAACGGGTTTGCACTTCACACCGTGGCGATGAACCTGATGGCACATAGACTCTTATATGAGCTAGTTATTATGGCAATAAACCGCCATAAAACAAGGCAGGCTCGTGTACAGGGTGCAGATCAACCCGGCCTCTTGCGTCATTCCCCTTTGGAAAGATGTGTTATGAAAAAAAGGGCATGGCATTTATTTACTTCCTCCACCACCCCCCCTGAGACAAGCAAGCTGACATACAAGTGACAATGCAGGGGAATGAATAGCTGGGTGTAAATGGGCGACAAAAGGGGGGTCTTGTTAGGTGGACGGGAGGACATTCTGTGTTGTCAGTGCGTGACCTTTTCGTCCCGTCCCCGCTGAATACTGGGCCTCGTTTCGTCAATATGGCGCGTTGCTCTGTGCGCCCCCCCCCCCCACCCCCTCGCATCCTGCCCCCTCTTCTTTGTGCTTTTCATGTATATGCCATCTGTAACAACTACATGACTCCTTGGGTTGTGTGTCACCCGCGACACACGCACGCACAAATACACACATTCACACGATGCGGCGTGCACATAGCCCGCATACGAGCACACGCACCCGCACACAAATAGCACACAGATACACATAATCACACATGCGTGCACACACACAAACAACCACACACACAATTATAGAACAGGATGAAAGGGAAGGAAAAAGGAGAAACATAAGGGGTGGAAAGAGGGAGGTTGCCAAAGCAAAGAGAAGAGGTGAAAGGGAGGTGTGTGTGAGGGAGAGATACCACTTTATTCCTGAATTGTGTTCTGGGCTCGTCCCTATGGACTTCATTACCCATGAGTCGTGGGGAATCTCACTTGTTTGTTTTCAGAAACACCAGCAAGGCGTTTGTAGTTTCTTTCATGTCTTGCCCCAGTGTCCAGTTGATATCAGATCGCTTCTCCATGTCTGCTTCTGTGTGTCACAGTGAGGTCTGTTTAACGTACTCTTCTTCATTGTGTGTTGTCATGCTTATCAGTGGCAATATATGGTTCGAGACGTGGTGCCTCACGATACTGGTTCAAAAACGCTACCGTCATGCTTTTAATCTGTAATATCAAGCATAATTAGCCTTTACCCGCAATCCATTCATGACAGAAATTCACTTCCTCAAGCTGCTTTCCTTTTACATTGAAACAAGTCACCGCGACAAGGAATTATAAATATGTATATTAAGATTACTAAAAATATCTATTCATGAAAGCCAACCACCCCCTCCCCATAATGCAGCTGAAATACTTGCACATCAAGCTTTCCAGAGCACTCGAGTTCATTAATTCTCAGGGTGAAAATCTACAGCATTTCGGCATAAAAACACAGCAGTCAAGAGGTGATTATCTTTGGAAATTAGCTTCCTCGTTTAAGGGCTGTGTGGATGCAGATGCCTGGCTTCAATGGAAGCCTATTATTCCAAACGACTCTCATTAAGTCACAGTGAAATAAAGCAAGCTGGGGAAGCACTTAAATAAAGTAAGATCTTTCAGATCAACCGCGATGGAATCGCTAGCAGGGAAACGATGCCGTCTTTATTGGGAGCGACGACGTGAGCGGGAACGATGCGCAACCAAAGTGCCCGGGCTGAAAGGGGAAAATTGTACTGCCGCAACTTTACGCCTTTCACGGCTTTTGAGCGACGCTCCTGCTTTTGTCTTTGCGCTGAAAGCCGAAAGGATCCGGCACTACCTCCACCGTGTTTGATCGGAGCGTTAACGCGGAGCACCGGGAGCCACAGCTGTGCTTTCAGTTCCCCGTCCTCCAGCAGCAACGCCCCGCCGATCACACGCTCCTTTGAATGGGCTCCGTCGTAAGCAGCTCTGCTCTAATAGCCAAAGCTGGTGGTTCTCGTCGGACGGGGCTCAGACGCTAATGTGACTCAGCAGTGAGCCGGCGTTCCAGGCGCTGTCGGCCTCGGATCCGTGCGAGCGCTTGTCAAAATAAAAATCCATTCTTCCTCTGTCGCCGTCCACTGGTTTATTTTGTCATCTGCTGCAATCTATCGCCGGGACTTGTTGTTTTCGTTCCTCTTTCCTTTTTGCACACGGCTTGCTGCTGTCACATCTCCCATGCATTTAGCCGTCGTTGCCAGAGGCACTCGTGACGTCTTGGCAGATGATTGCTGTTGGTCGCCTGCCAGCCCCACACTTGTGAGGGCCCATGCCATCGAATTCCCCTCTCGCCCATTACACAGCGTTTCAGCCTCAAGTGTTCAATAACGGCAGCGGAGGGAGTCGGAGGAGCGAGCGAGGCTGGGTGTGTGCGAGGTGTAGCGGGGGAAGTTGTAGTGCGGGGTTGAGGTGGAGGAGGCCTCGTCAGATGGACCCTTGTGTCACCCCAGACTGTGATATTGATGGTTGTCAGGGTTTCCCAGGGCTCGGTGACACAGCAAGAGGGTCTTTTATTGAGTTCCAGATCAGAAAGTGCCGCCCATCTCACTTCCCACATCTTCCAGCCCACTGTTTTTTCCGTCTGCACATGCAGACAGCACACGTGACACGCAACACGCGTGTTGCGACACGCACTCTCGCACACATGCGCCCGGTCGACGCCGTGTGCGTCTTCTGCATGTGGTATCCCTGGTTTATCGCCGCTGTATGATAACCTCCACCGTACAGATTTGTGTGATTCATATCCTGTTTGGCCAAGGCACTAAACATCAGTAGGCGGCACCAAATGATGGAACGCACACATTAAAATTCGATCTCCTGCATCAGTACATCCAGCACTGGTCAGGACTACAGCTATAAATTGCCGGCCATTATTTTCGATTAACCACGCTGACACCGCGGGGCCCGTCGGCCTGCTTCCCGCTCTCTCTCCCTCGTTGTCGCGGGCGCCTCCGCCATATTTTCCCGTGGCGTTTCATTTCAGATTGTCCTACGGCGCGATAACGCGGCGACCGGTGAACCCTGAGACACCAGCCGCAAGGCGATCTTATTAATGGAGCGCTGGTGAGAATGGAGTGGACGTCCGGCCTCTTCTGTGGCGTCTCGCTCTCCGGGTCCGTCCCTCCCCAGGCCTGAAGAGCACAGCCATCATGGAAGGTGCAAGGGGGCCCTGACGAGATAATTCATCACGCTTGAGCCAGAGGAGATCCAGGCAGACACAAAAGGGCTGTTCCTGTGGCCTGTGTTGTGATTGAACAGATATTGCTGTTTAATGGCTTTCAGTTGGCATTCATGAAAATATTGTTTCTTTTTTTTGTTTTTATGGATCAAACTGATCGAATATACATTTATTTGTTTCAGATTTAAACTAATTATCGATTTTTTTTAAGCGAGTTAGGTCCCTGTTGTGGCCACAATGTCTCAACTATTAGCCAGCTTGCCTCAAGGGAAACAGATACCTAACTGACAAACTGTTTTCCTTCATTTTGATATTGACACTCACTAAAGCAGTGACCTGACACCACTCCACAGACAGCCACCCTGGCCTGAATCTCTTATCTTCTGAATACACTCACGCCAAGCGGCCCCGAGTGGTTTGGAAATGTGAAAATGATCCGACAGCAAACGCCTTGTTGTGACTGCGTCAGATTGTTTCGTCTAAGCAGCGAGTACTCTCTCCCTGCCCTTTAATGAGTTTATTGATAATCAATGTTCCCATCTTGCAAGACTCCAAAGCCCTGACCCAACGATGGCCCCGTAGACGGTTGGAGTGAGTGAGTGGGACAGGCGCCGTCTTGTTTTCACCCAGCGTCCACCGGAACAGACGTTTAATGGAAGCACTTATCAGGCGACTTAAATACAGTAACGAGGTTCATTTGGGAGGAATTATGGACATATTGTTGATGATCAACAATTGCCAACCATCCTCAAACTGGCAGAACTATTTGCAATGCACATTTATTTTTTATTTTTCGCTTGCCTTCACAGCATGTAACTGATGATATTGTGTTGTTGATATTTCGGGAAATGGCTATTGTTGAGTTTTGCGTCTGTCAGTTGGGCGTTATCAACTGATTGGCAGACTGACAGAAGCTGTCTGCTGTTGGCATCAGTTGCCTCCCCCATGGCAGAAGATAAGCAAGCGAGTCCAAACTATGATTGTTATCTCTTTTATTTTCTTACAATCATATTTGGCTTGTTTTTATTAGTTTCTCTATGGAGTCTGCCTCCAGGAAACATTTTTTATTGGCGTTGTCCAAAAAACTAAATCTCCTCACTGCTTGATTCCCTGTCGATCGAGGCCTTTCAACAGACCCCCTCTCCACGTAATCTGTTTGTATCCTGTCGACAGCGCTGAGTTGGTTTTGGTGGTCGGTGTTTCTTCAAGAAGATGGGGCTCAGCCAGGCATCGTGCGCCAGCACCGTGTCCCCCCCCCCCCCCCACACACACACACACTCCTGGCAGCATCCCCATCTGCCAGCCCTGATTGTATTGAGTCCCACTCAGTGGAACAGCGTGCTCCGACCCGGCCCGAGCCAGCTCAGACCTGTGCCAGGTCTTTGGGGGAGCTTAAGCCTCATTGAGAGACAGACTCAGACGGGCAGCGGATGTTTTGCGACGCACTTTTTTTTTAACTCAAACTGCCAATTCACTTGGAGACAAATGGGCAAGGGGACGACGACGACAACACGCCACTGAATACTAAGTCCCCTTTTCAAGAGCTGGATCCGGGCTCCCTTCACGCGATAGTGTTTTAATGGCATGCTACGCTGTTTATTTGTGTGACTGGGCGAGGGCGGCTGGGTCGGTGGGGAGCCGTTTGTTGTGAGGCAGAACATACGAGACACCAGAACAAAAGAAGGGAGAGGAAGGCAACCACTGCCAACAGATTGCGGCGCTGGGCTCCGGGCCAGCGGCCCGCCACCACGTGAGGTTAATAAGGCACCCCCACCCTATCGATTAGCGAGTTCTTTCATTCGCTTTGGGAAGCGGAGAAAGTCCTTTGGAAAATGATTTCGCTCATTCAATTTAGCTTATGAATTAAATGTTTGACAGATCATCAATGACCGCTGAATACTTTAGTAAATTGCCTTTTATTGATGAATGTTTTACCCCCCTGCTGCGCCCCGTCCACCACCACCTAGCGTCCATGCACCCTCGATCATGGATTCATCAAAACCCGAAATGTCCCTCGAGGATTGGATTTATGGCCGGCTTGCTGTTTGTCAGCGTTCAAACAGGGAAATGATGCAATATTCTCATTCCTGCTGCCGGGGTCTCAATCCTCACACGGGGAGAGAGGAGAAGCTTGATCCCTGCTGCTGAATGGGCCGCCATCCTCGTCAGCGCGGTGTTTTTTCTAATCACTCAAGGCCACCGCGAGGCCTTTAGCGGAGTGAGAATGAATTAACAAGAAAAGAAACGCACCGCTTACAATAACCGCAACGCATTACGTCGCTCTACAGAGCGGATCCGTCGGCGAACACAACGTAAATAATCACAGCTTGTTTTTCCGCATTGAACATAAATGGCCGCGGCTCCTGCTGTCACTCACAGATGGCGTTTCCTCTGCCCAAAAGAAGCGCCGGGCAGGGCCAGCGCCTCGTGATCCAGCCCTGGCAACGGCAGCAGCCATTTTGCTCATCCTCCGCGGGCAGCGGTCATCACAGGGAGGCGCTGGCATTGTCTTGGCACCGGCCCGACCCGGGGCCCCGGAGTAGTAACCGATAGCTTGTCAGCTTCGGCGCTTATCGCTCCTGACATCTGTCCACGCCATCGCACCCCCCACCCCCCACTCCGCCCCTATCTCTCTTACTCTGGATCTCTCTCTCTCGCTCTTGATTCCTCTCTCTCTCTCTCTCTCTCTCTCTCTCTCTCTCTCTCTCTGTCTTTCCCTATCGCTCTCTGTCCCTCAGTGTCTCTCTCTCTATATCTCTCCGTCTCTGTCCCAGTCTCTTGTTCAATGAACTGAATCCACCATGTGACCTTTCGGTTATTTTTCCTCTTTTTCATCTTCTCGTCTCTCTCTCCTCGTCTTTGCGTCCTGAGCCTTGATGCTTCGGGTGTTGTTGACCGTGTGCATGAGGCTCCCATCGAGCCAAATACTGCGTGTGTTCATACGTATGCGTGCTGCGGGATATTCTCCTGCCCAAAACATAATCAAGTCATCGCTCGGTCAGTCACCCTTTACGACGGGCTTCCTGAAAGTAATATGGTTCGGTCTATGTGTGTTTTCATTTGAATGTGGCTGCTTTCAGTTATTTTTCCGACTGCAGGCTATCCACTGCTCTACTACGTCTACGAGCTAACTAGCGAGCCATTCTCCGTGGCCATACACGGGCAGTAAGCCTACTCGCTCTACTGCGTCCAAGGTGTTGTTTGACCTTTCCTGATCTTGCACGGCATGACAACACGTTGCGTTGCACAACACTGATTAAACGCTGACGCCACACACTCTGTGGGAAGATAACGCTCTGTGCCTGGAATCAGACCTACCAATAGTTCAGCGATTAACCGTGCTGGCATGCAGTCAAGATTGAGTCTGTCAATAATAAAAGACAAAGACGAAAACAATGCAAAGGTTAATATCTCAGAGGGGAACAGGACTGGCTGTGCTGTACCCGCCCCCGTGTCTGCGGCTGGCAGCCCCTGTGATTAGCCCCACCGATGCGCTTTTACTTTGGAGCTTGACTCTTGAGTCCATATCCTCATCATTGCTGATATCCTGGTGCCAGTTTGCCGCGCGGTAGAGCCAGACAGTGTGTTAATCAAGTGGCCCCCCGTATCTTTACGAGGCCCCCTTTGCAATTTAGGAGCTAATGACTTCATGCTCCTATTCTGTCTGTTAGGGCCAACGTTGGGCTCCCACTATGGGGGGGGGGGGTCTTAAACTGTGTGTGTGTGGGTCTGTGCGTGTGTGAAGAAGTGAGAGAGACAGCTGACACACTCAGAACGACAGCTGAGCTCCTCACTCCTGTAGTGTTAACGTTCAGTATCTCCCCCGTATATTTCTTATTTTCACCATTTTCCGTTTTTTTTCTCCGCCGAGTTTTTATTTTGCTCCCCTAAGCGATGACCTTGTCTGCTTGGAACCGGGCACATGGCCGGCATCGCTGGCCGCATTGACTCCACCATGTCCCCCCCCCCCCCCCCCCAGTTCTACGTAGACTGTAGTGCTGGAATCTGTCAACAGAAGTCACCCCTGGCCCCCCTTCTGGAGCCATTAGGCCGCGGGCTGTTTGTTTAGCTGTGTGCTTGTGTCCTGCATGAAACAAAGGGGGGCATATGTTCGTCCCTCTATAAAAACAACACAAACAGCAGGACATGCGTGGTGAGGAGGGTCGGCCATTACTGTGTGTGTGTGTGTGTGTGTGTGGGTGCATATTTATTTGCGTTTGAGTATATGCATGTGTCTGCGCGTGTGTGTGTGTGTGTGCGTGTTCTCCAATTAGGCAGACAGAAATGTATCGGGCTCTCTGGGTCACGGCCAGCTGGGAGCATCTGGAGTGGTCTTTCACACTCACACACACATACACACACACACACACACACACACACACACACACACACACACACACACACACACACACATGGTATCTCCTAATACCAGCTCGATTAGGCGGGGCGTAGTTTTGACGGGGGTGGGGGGGGTCATATGGCTGCTATTTAAGTCGGACGCATTTAAAGCCCATCCGACATCACAGGAACCCCCCTCCCGTCTGGGGACCCTATTTCAGAGCCGACCGCGGCGGTAACGTCTGCACCCTACAGCCCGGAATGCTGACCAGGGGTAAAGGCAGCGCCCCCGACCCCCCCTTCCCATTCCCATTCCAGCCCCCCCCCCGCCCCCCCCCCCCGCCCCCGCCACTCCGATCCCAACAACACTGGCACTCCCAGAGACGCGCAGGGATCAAAGCCGTCTCTGAGGAGCAGAAGAATTTGGGGGAGGGCGAAGCGTCACGGACCAGGGTCAATCCTCAAAATAACGTTCCCAGACTTGGGAATGTTTTAATGTTTATATGGGTTGATACTAAACATGACAGCTAATAGCATAAGAATTTGAACGCACGTTCTTCAATGTGTACTCGATGTCATGTGCCCTCCCCAGATTAACTAATCAACTAATTGCTTTCATAACGGCAGCACTGACTCGCACATGCAGAAAGTTCTTTACATTTTTCTTTGATTTGGGAATACCAGAGACAGAGGGAATATGGTCATCACAGCCCGGGCTCGTATCAAGGGCTCGGACGTTTCCCCCTCTTCTGCTGAGAGCTCAGCCAGCCGGCGGAAATACTGTTTTCTCTCCGCTATTGATTAGCTGGTTAGGCAACGAAAGACACCCCGAGCCCGACAGGCACAGAGCTCTCCTCTCCCCCTCTGTCTCTCACCACCGCCGACCGGTTTTGTCGTCTGAACGCAGCCTTTTTATCCTCTTATTCCCATTCTTCCCTTGTGTATATATATCCTGCTCTGTCTTCTCTGCACAGCCTTCATTCCTCCTCTCAAAGCTGCCCCCTGCTTCCTTCAGCTCTCCTTACCTCATCTCTGCCTCTCTCTCTGTCGCTCTTTTCATCTCTCTCTCTCTCTCTCCCTCTCTCTTCCTCCCTGTGTCTCCCTGTGCACTCCTCTCTCTCTCTCTCGCTCTCGCTCTCGCTCTCTCTCGCTCTCGCTCTCTCTCTCTCTCTCTCTCTCTCTCTCCCCCTCTCTCTTCCTCCCTGTGTACTCCTCTCTCTCTCGGTACTTCTTGCATGCGTTCCCATGGCGCTCGCAGGGCAGAAGAGCCCTGCAGCCACGCCCCCCTCCTCAGCCACCCCACCCTCCCACCCTCCCCTCCAGCCCAGATCACAGGAGCCCAGCTGTTCCCCGTTCAGCAGACGCGGCTTTTATTAGCCATCAGTAGGGCTGGAGAGATGGGGGGAGGGGGGGGGGAGAGAGTGTGCGAGAGACGCCGGGGGGGAGAGCGAGTGAGATAACAAGAGTGGAGAGAGAGATGGAGGGCCACTGGTGGGGAGTGTAAGAACACCTCCATACACACACACACGCACACACACACGCACGCACGCACACACACACACACACACAGACAAACACGCACGCACACGCACACAGACACACACACACACACACACACACAGACACACACACCAGGTACAACACACATGCAGAGCATCGCTGGGGGAGATTAGGAGCAGCGGAAAGCGTGTTTAAACTGCACATACGGGCAGGGGAGGGGTCAGACTGTGTGCTGTTGTAAGACTGCGGGGGGGGGGGGGCGATAGGGGAGGACCTCTGTAATGGGCGCAAGTGCGTGTCGGGATGTGTGTGTGTGTGTGTGTGTGTGTGTGTGTTGGGGGGACGGACGACGACTCCTGTGAAGTTTCACACCGCACACTGCTGGAATGTTAAAGCAGAAGGCATGCGACACCTAAACGACCATCGCCAATCCCCCCCCCCCCCCCCCCCCCCGGTCAATAACGTCTTCCCAGCCCCCGCGTCGCCCACCAGTCTGTGGGGGACTCAGTCTCGGGGGGGGGGGGGGGGGCATACTAAAGTACACAGAGATGTACAATAGGAAACCGGGGGGGGCGTCCTTCGACTGGGATCCCTTGCACGGCGTGGTGGAAACGCCAGCGTTGGTATGAGCACGGCGAAGACGCCCGCAGGCGGTGATTAAACGCGGCGCGACGCTGTAATGCGTTGCCCGCGGCGACGAACGGTCCTCACGCGAGCCTAGCAGGAGAGCAGCGTGCGATAGAGGGAAAAACGTCGCTGAGAGGCGGAAGCGGAGTAAAATAAGGGAAGATTGGACCACGACGGTCAAATTCCAAGCAGAGCCTTCCGGCAACGAAGGCCGTCTTTTTTCTCTACCAGACATACTGAGTGTGTCTGTATTGTATTTGCATATTTATGAGAAAAGGGTGTCACAGTTATTAAGTTAACTGGGAGCCCCATTCTGCCGGGTGTGGATAATGAAAGCATATAAAATGTGAAAGTCAAAGGACGGCCGTGGCTGGTGTGAGAGTTGAGGTGTAACCTGGGTGCGACCTGGGCCCAAGGGCCGGTACGGACACTGGCGTTGGCTAATCCCCCCCCCCCCCCCCCCCCCGTCCAAAGGTCTGGCTCGTTTAAACTGCCCACGTTTTGACACATGCCACATTCCCTCCGCCGTCGAACTATCTTCACTCGGACAGGAAGAAAAGGGCAACGCACTACAAGTCACGATAAATTAAACCGAAGTATCAAACCCCCTCTGCTAACCAAGGCCCTTTGGGGGGTCGTGGGACGATGGGGTAGAGTGTAGCGCATGAGTCAGCATGAAGACATTTAGGCTAGCTGTTAGCGCCGTGGTTAATAAACATGGCACCAAGGAGGTCTTTATTATCCGCCGTTCCCCGAGACAAACTCTTGTTCAGTGGCCCCAGACAAGTAATCAGGCCGGACTCTAAAACTCAGCCATTACGCAAGTCGGGGGAGAAAATAATAAAAGAAAAAATACAACCTTTCCAGGTCACAACACTTAGCGTTGAGCAGTAAAAGAGAAAAAAAAGAGAAGGGAGTTCAATCGGCGTCACTCTGCTGTTTAAGAGTGGAGCACTGGATCCACTCGCCTGCTTTTAATGCGGGCCCCATGTGGTGCGTGCTCTGATTAGTGGGTCGGGGAAACTGAAAACATTCATTAAAACAAATGTGGTCGCCCATTGGTCCATAGTTTTTGGCTAAAATATGTGCACAATTGCCTCATCATTTGCAGTGTGTACAGCCTCCTGCAGGCATATCTGACCAAAACTTGGACTATGACATGCTCAGTGTGTGTTTACGTGTGTGTCAAGGTGTGTGTGAATGGGTGTGTGCGCTTGTGTGTAGGTTAGTGTAGGTGTGTGCATGTGTGTGTGTTTGTGTATATGCATAGGTGTGTATGTGCTTGTGTGTGTTTTTGTGCGTATGCATAGGTGTGGCGCGTGTGTGCCAGCAACAACTACAATACCAGAGCTTTTTCCTTTGTTTTATCACCCTAAGTTTAACCGGCGCCTTGTGAATCCAGGCCCCAAACGAAGGCACTGAAACGGCTTACAGTTCCCCCAAGAGCTAATCAGCCATCTCCCCATGAAATACAAGTACTTTTTACTGGTCCCTTACCCTCGCACACAATAGGCCCTATGTATCGCCTTCCATAATCCAGGCGGCTGCCTCTTTATAGACCCAGGGTGACGCGTGGGAACACAGGCCGTATACTAATGATACAGAGCCGGATTTTACGTTTCATAATGTAGAAATCATCTTTCCGCTGAAGTAATGATGGACGACAATGGTTCGCGGACAGATGGACGATATTGACTGATGGTCAGCTTTGCTTGAATTGACCTCCGACAGCTTCCATCCGCAACTTTGCCACGGAGAGTCTGATCACATAATGTGTTAAATCAGTATAAGCCCAGACAAATCATGATAATTTCCTTGTTATCTGTTGATGGCTATTCGCAAGAGATGTGGATAGACCAAGTCAATATACGTGCTATACCAGCTTTAATTAAACCTCTCGTATTGGACACTCAAGATCATGTCAGAGCAAATCCACAGTCGTTTTTTCAACGTTTCATTTCTTCACAAGGATTGCCCATGGATATTGAAACTCACAGGGGAGGGTACTGCTTTATTGTTCACTGGCCACCCGGATTCACCGGGCTGTACTTTCAGAAGATGGCCCTGGCTCCACATCATCAAACACCACTCACATATACACAATTCACTACCGCCTCCAATTTATCGCACGTAATTTCCCGGGCTCTTGACCTTTGAGTCCGGTGTGGGGCTGTGTTTATATTGAGGGCAGAGTGCCGCTGTCTAAACTGTCTGCCGCTGGTCTCCCCAGGGGCCTGAACCACTATTTTCAGGAGAGATGTGCTGCCTAAGCCACTGTGTGTGAGTGCACTACCGAGAGTGTGTAGTCGTCTGGGCGTGTGTGTGACATGCTGTGTGTGACATGGTGTGTGTGTCTGTTTGTGAGGATGACTGTGTCTATGTGTGATTGTCTAAGTAAATGTGTGTGTGTGTGTCTGTGTGTGTGTGTAAGAGAGTCTCTCTTGTCCTGTGTGTCTTAAATCCTCGCCCTGGCCTGCAGTGTTCTCTTCTTGCTGCTCATTAGGCCGACAGTGGCCACTTATGTCTGGAGCTAATGTGTAAGGGAGACGGCCCCACAGTTAGAGAGAGGGGGAGGGAGGGAGAGAGGGAGAGGGAGGGAGAGAGGGAGAGAGTGGGGAAGAAGCAGATGGAGGTATAATAGATACCGTACAACACAATATTTTAGTCTGCAAATGAATTTGCCTAAAACAGTCCACTAAAGTTATAAAATAAATACTGCAGCTGATTCACCAGTTATCGCATTCAGCGCCACACACACCACCCCACCTATGGACATGTTTGCGCCGTCCGGCTCCCACTAAGACGGACGGGTCGGATGACCTTTCAGGAGCCCCGCGAGGAGTGGAGGCGGTCGGGGGAAGGACAACAGGGGAGAGAGGGGGTGGTGGAGAGGTGAGGTGGACGCCCCCCACAAAGGGAGCTGCCTCCCACACCGTGAACCCCTCCTCCAGCGCTGACCTCTCACCAAACACAGCATCGAGGTGCCCCCCTCGGTCCCAGGGGGGGGCATGACTTAGCACCGCACCGTGTCTTTACCCTCCACCGCCAACTACTAACCGCATATGGTGTGTGTATTTGTGTATCTCTCTCTCTCTCTCTCTCTCTGTCCTCTCTCCTCTCCCCCACTGTCCTCTCTCTCTCCTTTCTCTCTTTTCTCTCCTCTCTCTCTCTCTCTCTCTCCCCTCTCTCTCTCTCTCTCTCCCCCCCTCTCTCTCTCTCTCTCTCTCTCTCTCCTCTCTCTCTCTCTCTCCCCCTCTCTCTCTCTCTCTCTCTCTCTCTCTCTCTCTCTCTCTCTCTCTCTCTCTCTCTCTCTCTCTCTCTCTCTCTCTCTCTATGGTGGATGGCAGGGTGCAGGAGTGTGTCTGGGTGGGGGGTGAGATTAATGGCGGCGTCTAAGCGCGTATTTATCATCCAGCTGGATGGTAATGCGACACCTTTCTAATCTGAATATATTTGATTGGGTCGTTATGGCACCCGGCCTTGAGTTCAATGGATGTGTGTGTGTCTGTGTGTGTGTATGTGTGCGTTTGTTGTGCTGAATGGTTTATATTCCTGCCTTGTAAGCCGTCGTTAGTGCACATGAACGGCTGTGGTATAAATGGCTGTGTGTGTGTGTGTGTGTGTGTGTGTGTGTGTGTGTGTGTGTGTGTGTGTGTGTGTGTGTGCTGTGTGTGTGTGTGTGTGTGTGTGTGTGAGTGCAATAATGATTCACACACAGTCACACACATAATAACGACCGCAATCGTCGTAATACGAGGCGTCCACCACAGGCACTCATCTTATGACATCATCCCCCTCACCTCATCTTGTGGACATCATCTTCTGATCGATCCCCACAGCCTTGATGGTCTTGACTCTTGACTTGCTCCCCCCCCCAATCTCCACTTCCTCCACCTCCTCCTCCTCCCCACTCTCATCAGGCTTATCTTCTGAGTACCACCACTCCCCTCTCTCCCTCGGCCTCCCCACTCCCCCCCCCCCCCCCCCCCCCCCCCCCCCCCCCCCCACCCTCACTACCGACCCATCGGGGAGCAAGACAGATGGTCCCCAAGCCAGAGATGGATGAGATGAGGAGTGGAGGGCGGACATGAATCTCGGCCCAGCGGGACTGCCACACTGCTGATGCTGTTTTCGGGGGAAAATTGTCATCTAGGGTCCTGTTCTTTTCGTGGAACGTCGATACGAGCTCAGAGGATTGTCATGGATTTGACTCTTTGGTGATTGATTTTGCATGTAAATGTACAGTTGCTCGTTCATACGCACACACGCAAGACGCGTAGAAAACATTCATGCCGGGATTAACCCACAAAGACATACACTCACACATACAGTATGCATCATCAGATTATCGTGATATTCCCTATAGGGTTTGCACATCAGAGTGCATCATGGGATTCTTTGTTGGCGAGACTCCATGTTGCCCTTTTGAGAGGACTCGTGAGAGTTGTTGCACTGTACAATCTAGATCTACGTAAATATACCGTAATCTCCTTCAAATTGGATCACATGTACATAAAAAGTTCCCCCCATAGTGGATATTATTTAGGTCAGGTCATCCGCACTGCAGTAATCCAATAACATGGTGGAGAGACACAGTCTAACTCTGTTTCCACGTTGTGCCTGTCTGCGAGGGCTAACGGGTTCCACACAGTTCCTTATAGGTTTGAGTGTGTGTGTGTGTGACCTCGGTCTACGGCATGTCATGTCCGGTAATGAGATGACTCCAGTGGGTGGGCTGATGTTGTATAAAGGCATCTTTAGCGAAGACCGCCGGTGACCAGTCTGGTCACACAGGCCGTGCTTTGAAGGGTTGACTCCTCGCGGACACACAGGCACACACACACACACACACATACACACACATACACACACACACACACACACACACAGAGCGGGGCTTCAGTCTGTTGTCACGGAGACCTTTTTTCATTTTTTTTTACCGCATTTGCATATCCGTCAGCCGTGCAGTCACGTCACACACACACACAAGTGCCGCTTGTGTCCTTATCGAGACTCACATCGTCACCAGATCCCCTTTGAAGTGCAACACCAGCGAGCGTACATACACACACACGCACACACGCGGCTCAGAAGCCAACAGAGGGGCAGAGACACACGCCTCACACACAAAGACGTTTGTTACTCCCCCCCCCCCCCCCCCCCGGCCCCCCTCCACCAGAGATTATGTGGTCTGGCTTCCCCTCCCGCCGCCAATGGGACGTTAACGCACGCAAATTCATTTCTGCGTCTGGAGTCCCTTTGTCCACTGGCCAAACACACAGTGATATAACAAAGGGCTGAGGGAGTCGGAAAGCCCTGGTGGTTGTTTTGAAGTTTATGGATTACGATAAGACGACCCCCCCTCTTCCGACCAGGCGGTAAACCTCATGCTCGCACACAAAAGGTTCTTCTACCAGACCGGCGGGGTCAGGCTGGCGTCACGTTCGTATCGGCGTCGATGTGGACGGCGCTCATGTGATATGAACTCAGAGCGGCTTCCTCTGTTTACCTCATTTGTCTAACAAATCAGATCGCCTTTCAGCTGCACGGCGGACCCTTAGATCAGTGACAAAACAAGGCACTGCACTTAACGTGTGCATTTCGGGGCCACATCTGCGACCGAAGGAGCTCGCCTGGGCAAATCTGCTTATAAGAAGGTCGTTGAAGAAATCCCAGCGAACGTAACTAAACACGTCGTCGAAGGCCGGCCGTGCCTGCAACACTGTGTTGCGGAGGCACTCCAGACGCAGGAGTCCGATGGGATTACCTGATGCCTTTGCAGTGATCTGCCGATGTCCTGGAAGCCAACCGTTTAACGTTACGGTAGAGCAGAGCAGGCAGATAACATGGAGTTTATGTTGTGCATGCGTGTGTGTGCGTGTGAGTGTGTGTGTGTGTGTGTGTGTGCGCGTGGGTGTGTGTTTGTGTGTACGTGCCCGTGCCCACGTGAGTGAGTGCCTACGTGCGCCCGTGCTGGGAAAACGGCAAGGTGGCTGATATTCAGCAAAACTTGGAGATGTGATGATATGGTGGGGCTGTTTTGGGGCTTGCTGACTGGGCTCCTGAGCAGTTCTCTGTTTAACCTCAAACCGCATAAAAGCCACTCAATTGTACTTGGCTGGCCAACAATGCACACAGCGCGCAGAGTGTCAGAATGCAGAACGCCGCACTCAACTTGTGAACGCCAGAAAGAGTTCAAACACAGCCGTTAAATGTTGACGTTTACCCCAGTCAGCAAACCTCCTGTACCATTGGTTTTAACAGCCATCGGGGGCCGTAATGGCACAGAACGCCGTCGCGTTCTGAGGGTTAGAAGGAGTTCAATGGTCTACACATTTTCCACACAAAAACAAATTTACACACACAAACACATGCGCACCCTCTTTCGGATCGCACCTTTGTCTGGGCCCCAATGGTCAAAGTGTCCTCTCCCCCAGGGGGAAGGACGAGTTTATCTGCAGCCGGTGAGAGCAGTTGCCGTCCAAATCCGCATACCCACACAAGCTCGCCAGCCCCCAAGCTCGCCAGCCTCAGCTGCCGGCCCTTCAGTACCTCTGGTCAATCATTCACCAGGCAACTGCCAGCCGTACGGCCGCCGTGGCCCTCTCTCCGCCCGACTGCCGGCGCGGAGGGAGGCGCTGGAAGGGAGAGGCGCGGACACTCCAGAAATCCAGGTCAAATTTGGTCATGGGTAAACTATTCAGGCCGTGGGGTATTCTGCTCGAATGCTTTCACAAAATGATTCAACGGCTTCGGGAGGGGGGGTTGGGGAGTGGGGGGGTTTTTGGTTGGTGGTTCCGGATGGGGGGGGGGGGGGTCTTTTTAGTGCCTTGGGTTTTCCCCATGATGTGCCCCACATTGGCCCTCCAGAACCCACACAGTGTGGTTCCGTTGAGGCGCGGACTGGGCCATGAATGGGTGTGTGTTCCAGCCGTAGGCTCAGGGGGAAGGGGGTACGGGGAAGGCGGCGAGGTCGTTTCGGGAGCTTTCCCACATGTGCGCTGGGATATTCAGTTTCAGTCCAAATAAATGAAATCCTTTTTTGTTTTTGTTCTCTGGTCCACCTTCCCTGCCCTTTGTCCTCGTGGATGTTTTTACAAGCTTTCACCGAGATCCCTGGAGATCATACGATCTGCACGTACGGGGTAAGGCTTTTGATGTGCCAATAAAACGACTGCTTCATCAAACGGCCAAGCAGAGAGGTCTTTCCCTCTTTTCTTCCAACCAATCAAAGCATCCCTGTCAGACATCTGATCCGGGGCGAACATCACATCCCATAATGATGTTATCTCTGTTACCGCGGAGCATTAAAAACAAAAGCATGAGCTGTGGGACACAGCTGACGTGTTTTAATCGGATCAGAGGCCTGGGCACCGACGCACTGAGTCACGATGGCGGTATTGGTTTGAGGGATTGATCGTGTTATGAATTCACTCCCAACCTTTTATGGACAGCTTCAGCTGAGCTCAATGAACACGGAGCACGTTGGCCCACACCAAATCCCCCCCTGAAATGTCTTTCTAGTCTTACGGGAAATCTAGTTTTTGACAACAAGAGAAACGGGTGTAAAGCCTCTGATATTAGCATTCATAACGTAGCCGGCGATAAAGAATCTTGACTTCCCTGGAGTTAGCCTACACGGAGAGAACATAATTTGGATTTGTTTGCCTTTTGTTCTTCGACCTGAACGACAGAATGGTGGATTACCTGACTTAGTTTGAAGAGAAATAAAACATCCTGAAAAGCGTGTTGTACTTCACAATACTTAGCAGGATATACAACCGGTCATGAGGTAAAGGTGCTTTCAGAGAGAAATGTTGTGGGGAAACTGTGTAGGTTAGAAGCGCTCCGTTATCCCTTCACATCCTGCGTCAATAATCCTATTGTGTGAACAAACGACAACTGAAATAGTTCCTTTTAAATGGCCTCTGGACCCACGCACCCACCACCGAATCACAGAGCCATGTTTACCACATCAGCAGAACTTCATCCATCGGGCGCAACTTTTAATTTGCAAGGTCATAGGTGACTCATTTAGTGTGAACCCCATCACCCCCCGTTCACTAATTACTGTCAGTCAATTATATCAACGGGTGAACGAGTGTAACTGCACTGTCTGGCGATAAGCGCATTGGCTAAATGGACCAAGTGCTTTGTAAACAAAGACTCAAGGACTGTTTGCCTTTAGAAGTGGGCAGTGAGACCTGCCTGCTATCAAGGCTAGCCTCTGCAACCCAAGGTTGCAGTCTGATGAGGTTTTCAAAACTGTGTGCATACATACACGCACATACAAATGCGTGCGCACACACATACACACACACACAATGCAGACACGCAAACACTTGCACAAACACACACACAGTCAGACACACACAAACACGCACACACACAAACACTTGCACAAACACACAGACACACACACACACATGCACACACACCAACACGCAAACACTTGCACAAACATACACAAACAAAAAACACACGCTTGCAAAGGCAGACATACTCGCACAAACCCACACACACACACACCTTACACAGTCACTCCCTCAGATTCCAGTCCCTGTTGTGTGCCCTCGCCGGCAAAATCTCAGTGCCAGTCTCTTAATGAAATGCTCAATTAGGGCCTTTAAATAGGTAATTATGCAGTGCGTAATCCCCCAGCCCCCGGCCCTATCGCCTTTAGATGACACTTTGGCTGGCTGGAGGGGAGGATGGGTGGAGGAGGAGGGAGGTGTGAGGGAGGTGGGAGCTGTGCAGACCCTGGAACCTCTGTCATCTGAGCCCCTGCGAGGATGCGTGGGCGGCCCCGGTTAATGATAAGGCACGGCCGGGCTGTCAGTCAACGGCGGGCCCTTGGTGAGGAGGGGACGCTGACAGGCAGGGAGACACGGCAGTGGTGCCGCTGGGTCTTAATCATGGGGCGTGTTTGGACAAAGAGGGGGCGGATGGGGCTGGGGGAGCAGGGGGAGGAATATGTGTGTTTTTGTTTTGGGGATGATGGAAGGCCGACGCAATAAGTTGCTGCCTTGTGTTGTGCTGCATTGCTTTTTTATTTGCACGGCTTTCATTTCGGTTGTTGTCACGGCGAACCTGTGTGAACAGAAGTTTTGTGAAATGTCAGAATGTGATAAAAAACAAAAAGGTGAGAAATGTCCCCGTTCTGGCAGATGCTCGGCACAGCATTTTGATTTCCTGTAATGGCAGTTTTTTTTTTTTTTAAGGTGGCATTTGAATTCTATTCGAATCCCCAAAGAGTGGACAATAAAAAAGGACATTCATTCATGTGCCTTGAGCAGCTTTTTGATACCATGTCTTCTTGTGGAGTGCCGTAATGTGCTGGGAATCTGGTCCTATTTCGTCGCTAATGCTGTGACCGCTAGTATTTGTCTCGCTGCAACTGCAACGGGAAGAGTTACAGCCCGGGCCTTGGGCCGAACCGTATATATTCCCTTGTTTGAGATGCTTAAGCAGCCTCCATCACTGCTTTTATGAGAAGAACCAGGGCCTGGCCCGAGAACAGGAACCGAATATAGATTTACATTTATCTTCTCCGTTTTGTGGAGACGGCTGAAACTTCATCAAAGCATTTGCTTAAATAGCTTGTGAATCGTAACACTGGTGAATTATTGAACAGTTTAAACCAGAATGGTCAATCAACCTAGGTCGTGTCGGCTGTACAAAACTACTAATTTCTCGGATTTAGCAAAGACCTGTTTTCAAGTACAGCTTGCCCGTCGCTTTGCACTTGCACATTTGCAATTTGTGTAATTTTAATTAGCTAGGTTTTCTTGAGCATGTTTCTTCCTCGTCATAAATAAAACCACAGGAACCAGTTGATTACCAACCTCAAGGACAACATTTCCATGCCTGCGGAGCCTTTATTGTCTTTATAATTCTGTAACCACGTCTAGATGAAACAACATGCACCTAGACTTTAGCGTGGCCCAGTGTGTTGTCGCTCTCTCCTTGCGGTGAAAACACAACATTCACACGCCCACGACGTGCGCACACACACACACCACAACACACAACGCAACGGCGCTAAGTGAGCTTTCCATCCATCCTTGGTCTTCGCCCGGCGATCACCATTGTACAGCCAGCTATAGCTTGTCGGTAACATTTTAGCTTGGGGTACAATCGCAATACATTAGCATTTAGATAATGGCCCTGTCTCTGCGTTTGTAATTATTATGCTGTCATGTAAGCGTAGCGTGTTCGCCCCTGAGCATCCCTGAGCAAACGCCTAAGTAGCGCATTTCCCTACACCCAAATGGGCTCGGGCTCACACAACAAAGGGGCAGAAAATGTAATTACAGTACGGTGTTACCGCACCATCCGATTGTTCGGGGAAAGATTATGGTGTCACGCCGCTGTTGACTCCTATAGAAATGCATTGTGGGTAGTGAAAAATGCTTGCGTTCATAGTGGTTATTTTTCGTTGTTCTTTCTCTTTTCAACGAGGGGGCTGTGTTGCGTCGACTTCCACCTTGGCGAGTGTCAGGCATTAGAATGTTATTTTATCTATTCACCCTGTCCGAGTTTTCTGTAAAGCTGCGTGGGCTGGTTGGGGCTACTTCCCCTCTCTCTCTCGCTCGCTCTCTCTCGCTCTCTGTCGGCCATCCCTCTCCCCCATTGGCTCTCTTGTGATTATTCATCCTCCCACAGCTTGTGGCTTTGTTGGGGGTGGATGTCAAACTGGCTGCCGTGTTGCCGGTCGAGTGCGCCGCTAGGGCTGCGAGTGCCTGCGTCTGTGTGTGTCGGTTTGTGTGCGTCTGTGAGTGTGATTTGCTCGCATTTTTGTTAGAGTCACCGTTTGCAAGGTTGTGTTTCTGTGGGCTCGTGCGTACAAAGGTGTAGACGCGTGTGTGTGGTTTTGTGGTTTTGTCTCTGTATGCGCAATCTCTTGCAATGATGTTGATCCACCATATATTGCTTGGATTACAGGAGTGTGCCTCTGTGACTGAAGTGTGTGTGCGCGTGTCGTTATTTGCGCGCGTCGTTATTTGCAACGGGGCGGCTGACTAAACTGTTTCCCCCCGAACCCGCCATCTCTCCTTTTGTCGGAGCTCCTCTCCAGCTCCTCTCTCCACCCCCCTTCCATCCTTCCAGGGAAACAATAGGTCCAGACTGATGCAGTCTGGACCTATTGTTTCCCTGGAAGGATGGAGGGGGGGCTGCTCCACATTGCCCCCATCAGCCTCTCTTTTGGCTGCCGCCCTCTCCATCCCTCTCTCTCCTCCTCTTCCTCCTCCTCACTTCTCCCCTTCCCCTCGTTACGTCTCTCGCCTCCTCCTTTCCTCCTCACTTCTCCCCTTCCCCTTGTTCCGTCTCTCGCCTCCTCCTTTCCTCCTCACTTCTCCCCTTCTCCTCGTTCCGTCTCTCGCCTCCTCTCTTCCTTAACCCCATGTAAAGCCCTCTCTTCATCCCTCTCCCTCCTTCTATCCTCCTCCTCCTCGCTTCTCCCCTTCAACCTTCCCTCCGCTCCTCTCCTCTTGCTTCCTACCTTCCTCACTTCTTTAACCCCATGTAGAGCCTGGTCCCTCTCCATCCCTCTCCCTCATTCTCTCCTCCTCCTCCTCGCTTCTCCCTTTCTTCCTCCCCTCGTTCGGTCTCTCGCTCCCTTCCTCCCTCCCTTAACTCCATGCACAGCCCGGCCTCTCTCCATCCCTCTCTCTCTCCGGTTCCGTTAGCAGCACAGGGACAGACGGAGCGTGAGACAGAGCTGGCAGTGAGGCGCATTCCCTTGCAGTGTGCATCCCCACCTCCACCCACCCCCCCACACACACACACGCACACACATGTGAGTACACAAACACACACACGTACCACCCTCCCTGTTCTCTCTCCCGTCCCATCGCGCTCACTGCCTCACTCGTTTCCTTCTCCCCCGTCCTCTCTCTCTCGCTCCTACCTCGCTCCACCTTTCTCCCGCTCTCTCCCTCTGTGTGCCTCGTTGCTTCCATTATCCATTTCCACCACACCCCCTTACCCCTCGTTCTGTGTCCCTCTGCCTCTTTCTCTCGTTCCTTATCTCTCTCCCCCTCTCTCTGTATTTCTCTATCCCCCTCTATCTCTCTCCCTCTCTTTCTGTATCTCCCTTTCCCTCTCTCCCTCTGTCGTTCTGTATCTCTCCCTCTCTCTTTCTGTATCTCTCTCCCCCTCTGTCTCTCCCCCTCCTCCTCTGTCTCTCTCCCTCTCTTTCTGTATCTCCCTTTCCCTCTCTCCCTCTGTCGTTCTGTATCTCTCCCTCTCTGTCTCTCCCCCTCCTCCTCTGTCTCTCTCCCTCTCTTTCTGTATCTCTCTCCCTCCCTCTCTTTCCCTCTTTCTCTCCCCCTCTCTTTATTTATCTCTCTCTACCTCCCTCTCTCGTTCTGTATCTCCCTATTTTTATCTCCTTCCCTCTCTCGTTCTGCATCTCCCTCTCTTTATCTCCTTCCCTCTCTCGTTCTGTATCTCCCTCTCTTTATCTCCTTCCCTCTCTCGTTCTGTATCTCCCTCTCTTTATCTCCTTCCCTCTCTCGTTCTGTATCTCCCTCTCTTTATCTCCTTCCCTCTCTCGTTCTGCATCTCCCTCTCTTTATCTCCTTCCCTCTCTCGTTCTGTATCTCCCTCTCTTTATCTCCTTCCCTCTCTCGTTCTGCATCTCCCTCTCTTTATCTCCTTCCCTCTCTCGTTCTGTATCTCCCTCTCTTTATCTCCTTCCCTCTCTCGTTCTGCATCTCCCTCTCTTTATCTCCTTCCCTCTCTCGTTCTGTATCTCCCTCTCTTTATCTCCTTCCCTCTCTCGTTCTGCATCTCCCTCTCTTTATCTCCTTCCCTCTCTCGTTCTGCATCTCCCTCTCTTAGTCTCCTTCCCTCTCTCGTTCTGTATCTCCCTCTCTTTATCTCCTTCCCTCTCTCGTTCTGTATCTCCCTCTCTTTATCTCCTTCCCTCTCTCGTTCTGTATCTCCCTCTCTTTATCTCCTTCCCTCTCTCGTTCTGTATCTCCCTCTCTTTATCTCCTTCCCTCTCTCGTTCTGTATCTCCCTCTCTTTATCTCCTTCCCTCTCTCGTCCTGCATCTCCCTCTCTTTCTCTGGTTCATAATACGTAACATCATTCCCCCTCCCCCCACCCTCTTTACCCGCTCCCTCTTGTTCATGCAGCGTAAATTTAATCCCAGCCCTTCCAGGTTGGCTGCAATCACTGCTGCTGCTGACTGTAGCGTTAATTCCTTTCTTCCCCGCTCCCTCTCCTCGTCTCTCCTCCTCCTCCACACTCGCTGCTCCACAGCACAATGGCCTTCCCCCGATCCCGCCTGTTGGAAGGATAGCTAATTCCTCGTCTATGGTCTGTTTTTGTGTTTTCCCTCCGTCTCGTGAGGTCCAGCGCGGCCGGGCGCGGGCCAACGTCAGCACAGTGTCTTGGATGGGTTACAAGGCGCTAAACACTTAGCCAGGGGCTGGTTGTAGCCTGCCCGGGCCTGCTGTGCTCTCCATTGTCCTCTTAAAGGGCACCTGTTGTGCCGGTTTCCGTCGGGTGGCAAACGTGGTCGCCGCCGCCAGACAGGGGGAAAGGGAATCCCCCCCAATGACATGTGCAAAGGAGCGATACCCTTATCTTGTTGGGTCGGGGGTTTTGTTTGCGTTATGTTTCGTGTTATTCGCCCCATCTACACCTTCAACAAAGTGCAGCCACTCGCTTGGTGAGCAGTGGCGTGTGCGTGTGCCTGTGTGAGGGGCTGGAGGGGGTGGGGTGGAGGGGGGTCCAAGGTGCAGCATAACAGGGCCATGTGGTAATCAGTCACTGGACTGGAGGTCAGGGTCTCATACTGTAGAGCAGGAGCCATCCATCTGAGGGAGAGAGCGAGAGAGGGAGGGAGGGAGGGAGAGAGAGAGGGAGAGAGAGGGGGAGAGAGGGAGGGGGCGAGAGAGAGAGAGGGAGAGAGGGAGAGGGAGAGAGAGAGGGAGAGGGAGAGAGAGAGAGAGAGATGTTAGGATATATATAAGAGGGAGATATATGATCAAAGAGCGAGAGAGAGGTTAGGATATATATAAGAGAGGGACAGAGAGGGAGAAGTTCGGATATTTATGAGAGAGGGACAGAGAGAGAGTGGTTAGGGTATATTTATTTATCTTTCTTAAAAAAGATCGACCCTCTCACTACCCCCGGAAGATTCAAGACTAGGATCTAAAACAATTGTTTTCACTGAGAATTGTCGTCTTGATTTGTGTGTCTCGACATCATTGCAAATGAGGGGAGCCTGAGCGATCTTCAGGGCTTACATACAGTAATGGTTTGAATTTAATTAATAAACAAGAGAGGGAGATATATGATCACAGAGTTAGAGAGAGAGTGAGAAAGAAGTTAGGATAATTATAAAGAGAGGGACGTTGAGAGAGGTTCACAGGGGGAGAGAGAGAGAGAGGTTAGGCTATACATAAATAGAGGGACGTAGAGAGAGAATCACAGAGAGAGGTTTGGATGTATGCAAATAGAGAGACGTAGAGAGAGAATCACAGAGAAAGGGAGGTTAGGATATATGTTAATAGAGGGAGTAAGAGAGAGAATCACAGAGAGTGAGAGAGATGTCAGCTAGAGAGTGGATCACAGAGAGGGTTAAAGATATATATTTAGAAACAGGGATGTAGAGAGAGACAGGGATGCGATGAGTACCTTTGAGTGAGAGGTTAGGATTTATATGCTAGACTTAGAGAGTGGAACAAGCACAGTAGATGAGCAGTGATCTCGGAGTCAACGGGAGGAACTCTACGTGGAACGGTGTGATGTGCTCTTTGCTATCGACCGCGGCATTGTGTACTGAAGGTCACCGTGGGGTCACCGTGATCCACACGCGGAACACAACCTTGCCCTCCGACCTCCCACCAGCCAGCTGTATCCTGATAGCCCAAGCCTAACCTTGACCTCTCTCTCTTCCCTTCCAACTCCTCCAGTTTTACATATAAATGATGTATATATATATTTATATAACGCACAGTGCATCAAATGATATGCTGTATTCTTATCGGTTTCCTTTCTGATCTGTAAAGTCATCTCGCCTTGTGTTGGAGGCCCCCTGCCAACGGTAACGGCGTTGAAAGCAAACAATTTATTTTGTGTGAGCGGGCGAAATGGCTTTGACATTTCTCTGTAACAGCCTTTTTTTTTTTCCTCTTCTTTGGTGGGGATTAGAGGCAAAAAGAAGAAACAAGAGAGATGAAAAAAATATGTCAGGACCGGGGACAGTGATGGCTTAGTTCATTGCCGCAGCAGGTGCTTTTTTAAACCAATTACCCCCAAAGACAGACAAGCAGGGGGCGCCTCTATTAGATTCCCGCGGCGATAATAGTGCTCTCTGGGCCCATGGTAGCACGGGCGCACCGCAAACGACATCAGCGACTCATCTGCCTGCCACCGTGTGCTCTATCATCACCGGAGAGTAATCAAATCTTTTTATGCTCCTTATATGTCGGACCGTGATCACTACCGCGACCGCTGAGCCTGGTTAGCGCTATCCCGGACAAAAAATGTGTTTTGTGTAGAAGTCTGGGATTCTCGCGTCTGATTGGTTAGAAGGGCTCTCCTTTGATTGGTTAGGGTTAACCCTAACTAGGACTAATCGAAACACGATCTAAAGGAGAGCCCTTCTAACCAATCAGAGGCGAGATTCCCAGTCTTCTCCTACGAAAAATACAATAGCGTCCCGGACGCTAGCATGAACGGGGATTTCATGTTTTAGCCCGTTTGGCGTACACTGAGACACCCCAGTGTCTGTTGGGATGGTTTACGACTTTGGGGAGGCCGGCTCTAGGGAGGTCGCATGATGGGGTAGAAAATAAGTATTGCAACTAAAGAGTTCTAAGCGGTGAATGTCATGGGTCTCAGATGAGTCTAGTCTAGAGCTTACTTAGCCTGAGGGATGTTATTGCACACGGCGGCAGATTTGGAGAGGGAAGGGTTTGAAGGGGGTTATGTGGGGAAAGACAGCGGGGGGGGGGGGGGGGGGGGGGTTGAGAGAGTGGCTCAAGCTGGCCCTAAATCAGTGGGAAATAACTGTGGGAAGAGGGAGAAGTAAGGGACCTTGAGGACGAGAGAGAGGGAGAGGGAAAGAGAGAGACGGGCTCATCAGGTAGTGCTCATGAAAGATTGAGGAAGTGCCAGCGTTCGAAGTGGAACAAGGGAAACTAATTTAATATCTGACAGCACCTTATAGAGCGAGTGAGTGTGTGATGTGGGGTGGGGGGGGGGTAGAAAGACCAAAGCTGGTATCCTGACACGTAGCCAGCATCCCTGGTAGCACAAGACTTTAAACCGACACTCTGTTTATTTTATAGCGTTGGGGGGCGGTGACACATGTGTGAGTATGTGTGTGCGTGTGTAGGAATATTTCATAACCACCGTCACATGACATATTCAAATGAGCACCGGAGGGTGCGACGACGTGAGTGTGTGATGAGCAGCCATCTTTATGCACGAGCTCTTCCCTTTCTTACTGCAATGTCACCGTTCCTCCCGCGGCAGTGGTGGAATGTGTGTGTGTGTGTGTGTGTGTATGGACGTGTGGGTGCGCACATGTGTGTGTGTGCGCGAGGGTGTTATGTGTGTGTGTCTTTGCGCATGCGCGCGTGTGTGTGTGTGTGCACGTGTGTGTGTGCGTGCGTGCGTGCGCGCGTTGGTGAACACTGACCTCCAAGACGCGTGCCCTTTGACTGTCAGAAATCACCAGGTATGCGTATGGCGGCTATCTCGCCTTAATTGAGCAGTAATTGAGTTCCGGGGCTCGTCTCGATTCTTCATCTTTGGGGAAAAAGGTCAGCGAAGATCACAGAAACCATTAGGACTTATAAGGACCCACCCCCTTCCCGGTCCCCCGTTTACTGCTGGAGCCCTGCATAGGATTATTTTCAGATGAGCTGGGTGAACGGCTGCATTATTTAACCCCCCCTCGTCCGGGTGGGAAATGGGTAAAGGTGTGGGTTTATAAAGCGAAGCAAAGATTTCTCATCCCTTCACCTTCCGAGGTACGATGGGCGGGGCGGTGAACAAACCCCCTCACACACCCTAGTGCCGACGTTGTGCAAACCCCCCTCATTTTTAAAGGTTATGTGATTTGTCCTTGTAAGGCATGGAAGAGGATGGAGGGGGGGGGGATATATAGTCTAGGTGGTTGTAATTTAATTACAGCATTACTGGGGTTATATGGTCAGCGAGAAAATAAAATAACACAGTATGGGTCCTTCCTTCGCAGTTCATGGAATGAGTCTGAAAATAGCCTTACAAACATCTCTTTAAAACAAATCCCTTGGTAAATAAACACACAGACACACACACACACACACACACAGAGAAAAGCGAAAATGTTCTGCTTTTTGCAGCTATGTTTTCATTAAAACCAACACCAAACTCCAATTTGTTGCCGTCTTGTTTCTAAGTGGACTATTACACTTTGATACCAGTGGGACGCAGCCACCACTGAAGCTGTGGTGATGGATGCGATCCTGGCCTCAGACTTTGGCCATTCCGCTCAGATATCGCAGTAAAAACCATCATCATGTACAACGGATAGCTATTGGCTCGAAATGCACTACAACCCTTTATTTCCCAGCCCCCCCCCCAACACACGCTAATGATAATGCTCCAACAATGACCCTGGGATTGGGTTAATCATGGCAGAGACGCACACACTTCAACAGCAGAGTAGAAAAGCCTGCTAGGAGATCGTTCTCTCTCTCCGTCTCCCCCTCTTTGTCTCCCACTCTGTCTCTCCCCCTGATAAGCATCAGGAGGAAGAGATAGAACAACAGCTCCACAGCTCCTCGAATTTCCTTCCTCCGCCCCCCCGCCGCCCCCCCCCTCCCCGCTCTCTTTTTTTCTAATTAACAATGTGCATGTTGTCAGGCTTTGTTTAATAATGCACGATCGCTATCAGCAGCCAAACCCTTTGAATGAAGTGTTGCTGAATGGGAACACCACAATGCCAGCGGGGCGCGGGTGCGGGGGGGGGGGGGGGGGAGAAGGACTAGATTTGTTTTTCTTTCATCCTTCCTTTATTCCCGCTCTGCCGCAATAAACGTCAATGGGTGGCTCTGGTGGCACCGTCGCCATGTGTGAAATTGAACGGCGCCCTCCAAGAGAAAGGGAGAGGGGAAATGGCCACGCTGCCGGGAGACGTTGAAATGGGTGACGGTGGGTGGTGGCAGCTGAGGGTGAGGAGATTATATGGTAATGGTGAAGAATCGTTTCAGAGTACACCACCCCCCCCCCCCGCCCCCTCAACCTCCGCTTCTTGTAGGGCCGTACAATTAATAGCATATTTATGGGGATCCGGATTTTGACTTCCGCAATTAGCTAATTGCTAATTTTTTATTAAATAAGACAAAAGATCCAAGAAATAAAATAAAACAGGTTCTGTACGCCGGTCGCATTCAAATCAAATAACAAAACCCGCCGCTGCTTAATGATCATCATCATTTTTTTTATCATGCAGTTTGCGGCACAGAATATTAATGAAATCGATAATAATGTTAATAATCATAATCGCAAAATCGGGGAAAAGATAATGTTTCTCATTTATTTCGTCATAATCGTGCAGCACTGCGCTCCAGTAACCGTCCCTCCCACCGTTTGGGAGCAGAGGCCGTCCACCCACCCATTTCCTAAATGATGGAGGGATAGGATCATCTCTTAGCCCTTTAGCAGGTACCATGGGACAACGTAGCCTCTAGCCCGACACTAGCCTGACACTAGCCTGACACTAGCCTCCAGCGCCACGCTAGGTTCCTGGCATCACGTCCCGCCCCCTCGCTGGTGCTTATACAACATGCAGATGGCTTTGTTTGCCTGTGAGCATGCGTGCGTGTGTGTGTGTGTGTGTGTGTGCGTGTGTGTGTGTG
Source organism: Gadus macrocephalus (assembly GCF_031168955.1). Taxonomy (NCBI): domain Eukaryota; kingdom Metazoa; phylum Chordata; class Actinopteri; order Gadiformes; family Gadidae; genus Gadus; species Gadus macrocephalus. The sequence goes on from NC_082398.1 coordinate 2,568,692, forward strand.
TGTGTGTGTGTGCGTGTGTGTGTGGAGCGGATGCTGCCCGAGGAGGAAGGAGCGAGCGCTGAGTGCGTCTCCCATCTCGCCGTCCCTAATGTCATGTCATTATGCAAATCCCGACCAGCCATTGATTACCTGAGACGGTGGTGGCTCTGAGTTTGGATGGACGGGCTTCGCAACATCGAACCAGGACAGACAGGAAGTGACTGTGTTTTATTTATTTTTTGTTCCCTTCGCTCTCTTGTATCCGATTGGCTCTAATCACCTCCGCGGCACGAGAGCTACTAACTTAACGCATGGTGCGTCTTGAGTGTCCGCACGCTCCTGCTAACGTGTGTGCGTGTGTGTGTGATCATGTGAGTGTGTGTGCCTGTGTGTGTGTGTGATTGTGCGTAGGCCTGTGAGTGGTTGTGTGTGCGTAGGCCTGTGTTGTGTGTGTGTGATTGTGCGCAGGCCTGTGTGTGTGTGTGTGTGTGTGTGTGTGTGTGTGTGTGTGTGTGTGTGTGTGTGTGTGTGTGTGTGTGTGTGTGTGTGTGTGTGTGTGTGTGTGTGTGTGTGTGTGTGTGTGTGTGTGTGTGCAGACCTGTGTTGTCTGTATGTTCGGGGGGGGAGGGGGGTGCGGGGGTCGAAGATTGCCTTCAAATTGATTCGCCTTCCTTCCCCCGCATCGCTCATCCTCACGCCGTCGATCATGAGCGGGGTTTCGCCTCTCCTCCGAGGCGCTGGGTGACATGTGCTCTTGTCTATCCCCATCCTCATCTCCACCTCCCCCTCCTCCCCCCATCTCCACCTCCACCTCCCATCCCCACCTCCTCCTCCCCCCGTCTCCACCTCCTCCTCCTCCACTTCCCATCCCCACCTCCTCCTCCCTCTGTCTCCACCCTCCATCCCCCACCAATCCGCCGCAACATGCGCTGTATTCTGCACCGCCTGCTCCCGCCTCTCATTATGCCAACGCTTATTCATCGCTCTCCTTTCTTTTGTTTTTGTTTTCCTCTTTTCCTTTTTTTTTCTTTGTTTATTCATCTCCTCGAAGGGAAAGGAAGGGAAGGCAAAATTGGCTTTTATAATGAAACAAGGGAATCGAGGGAAATGTCTGCGCCACGCTCACATAGCGTAGCTAAGTGCGGCTAGTGAGTTCACAGCATTGTCATCACGTTTTCCAGCTGCTAGCGTATAGCACATAGCGCACAAGCCAACCCATAGCATCATCGTCCCCTGGCGTCGGTATCTCCCCGCTAAGGCCCCGCGTCGCACAGCGGGTCAGATTTGCACAACCACCCAGACTACAGGAGCGCTAACCCAGCTTAGCTAGCACCGTGACACGCTACCGCTAGCTTTCCCCCTTCTTAAAGATCACATGCTTTAGCTTACCGCACCAGTCAGCCCCGTGTGTGTGTGTGTGTGTGTGTGCGTGTGCGTGCATGTGTGTGTTGGGGGGGCGGCGGCAGCGGGGGTGGGGGTTAGCCGTAGCCGCGGCGGCGGCTAAGATAGAGCATCCATCTCTCAGGATCAAACGCTGGCTTAAAGGAAATGGATGACAAGGGATGGAGCGGAGCAGCGGCTAATACTAGCTCACTGTGTCGGATTGATTTCTGCCGCCTGCTGCTCGGCCTCTCCCCACTAAAGGTTCCGTGGCAGCGGACGCAAATGCCAACACTTCCCCTACTATGTCTTACGGATCGCGTTGGTTGTTAAAGTAGCACTTGAACCGATTTGAAGGATGGGCTTGTGTACCCTGTGTGTGTGTGTGTGTGTGTGTGTGTGTGTGTGTGTGTGTGTGTGTGTGTGTGTGTGTGTGTGTGTGTGTGTGTGTGTGTGTGTGTGTGTGTGTGTGTGTGTGTGTGTGTGTGTGTGTGTGTTTGTGTTAAAGCTAGGCTACTTTATCACATTGTATAGATTTGGAGTACACTTAATTTTACCTCTAATCCATTTAAGGGCACTCTCGGCTATTAAGGCCCACGGAGTGGAGGATAGATGGGGGTACACTGTGTCGGAGCCCACTGGGTTTCTCACTTGCGGCACTGCATTATGGGGAGGAGAATTGAGTAGACGTCGGTTTGCTATTGTAGGCATCTGTTCAGCAGCCTGCAGTTGTACGACTGACGTATTTATAGCGTTTAGGCTCTCTACCAGGGATATGTTAGCATTAGCGTTTCACTCTGTCTGAATCCTAAAGCATAATTATTATTATTAAAATGTAAGAAATATTGGTAATCGTGTTATCATTAAATATCATTGTTATTAATAATTAATAATACCCTTATTAATAATAATAATGTTGTTTGCATTATGGTTTGGGTTTTTCACGTCGGGTACAAGTGGCTTCATTTTGCTGAGGGATGGATGAACAATGTTCTCACACAAAGTTGTGAAATGAAATGAAGACGACGGGCCGTGTTCGGATCCACGGCATGCCATCACTGATCTGAGCCAACAGCCAGAGAATAAAGCTCTCTGCCTTCACAACCTCTGCATAGCGAGCGGGAGACAAACGTATATGTGCACCCCTTCATGTGTGCAAGTTATCTCCCCTGCTCACACACATACACACACACACACACACACACACATACACCCACACACACACGCGCACATATCCTTCCACACACACACTTAGTGTCGGCGTGCACGTATGGCAGTGTGCAAAGTGACTGTTCCGTTTAGAGGAGTGTCAGAACGTAGCCCGCAAGCACATCAGCCTCTTCCTATTTCCCTGTCAGCTGCAGCCCCGACTTTCTGTGTGTGTGTGTGTGTGTGTGTGTGTGTGTGTGTGTGTGTGTGTGTGTGTGTGTGTGTGTGTGTGTGTGTGTGTGTGTGTGTGTGTGTGTGTGTGTGTGTGTGTGTGTGTGTGTGTGTGTGTGTGGTGGGGGCTGCAAGGGGATGACACAAATGTGCAGGGAGAGATAAAACCCATGCAGCCAAACAGCTTTGTCTAACGCATTCTCTTCTTTCTCCTCCTCTCCCTCCTTTATCCTTTCCTCCTCCCTTCACTCCCGTCTATCGTCATCTCCTCTCCTCCTCACCCTTTCTATTGTCCTCCTAAACTCCTCTCCTCCCCTCTTCTCTCCTCATCTCCTCTCTATTCTCCTCCTCTCCCCTCTTCCCTCTTCCTCATCACCTCTCCTCTCTCCTCCTCTCCCCTTTCTCCTCTCCCCTCTCTCCTCCTTGCAGGCTGTGAATACCCTGCATCTGAGCGATCGGACCAGACCTGAATCCCGTGGCTCTGTGAGCCAGCGCGCCACGAGGCTGCCAGTAGCATGCAGGTGCCCAGCTGTCCCGCCATGCGCAGAGCCGTAACCGGGCCGACGCCTGTGCCCAAGGTTCTGCTGCTGTCGCTGCTCCTGGCTCTGCTGATGCACCTCACCAACGCTGAATGTAAGCGGACACACACCCCACCCCCACATACACACACCTCCATTCTCTCTCACACACTCTGAACAGACTCCCTTTATGGGCGGGATGCCCGAGGCCTTGTCGTTGTGTGTCATTGTGTGCTTGTGCCTGCTTGTGCGTGTTTGCGTGTGGGTCCGACACAAAGGCCGGACCGTTGATCTCGGGTCTGTTTTGTCTGGTGTGTGTTTTCCCGTTGCCCTCTCTCCTTTCTTCGCCCCAAAGTGTCGCAATAGCCGGGTAAACACAGGTGGGACTCGTAACATTAATTACGGGCGCGCTCCATTCACGTTATCAGTGCTGCAGTGTGGACCAAGGAACCCAGCGCAGCGATGAATACACCGGGACAATGGCTGGTGAATCCCCCCCCCCCACATTGACCAGACCCTATGGTACCCGGCATGTGTTGACCCAGCTGTGTGAGGCAAAAAACAAACGCACCATTAATTGTGTGTTATATTAATGATGACACCATTACCTAAATATACACAGAATGAGATTAGTTACTAATACTGATATGACGTTGGGGGAGATACATGGCTTGCGCACACGGATGCCACACACACACACACACACACACACACACACACACACACACACACACACACACACACACACACATACACACACACACACACACACACACCTTTAGTCCTAATCAAAAGCCCCCTAGTGGCCGTGTGGGGTCCCGGGGGGGGGATTCCATATTCCCCAGCCGCCCATGTCTGTATCGTCAAATCCCTCGGATAAAAAGAAAGAAAGAAAACCTTTAAGGGATTGAGTTACTTGACATCAGACACCTGTCCGCTGGTGTGTGACAACAGTTTTCAAACCCCATTGAGCCCCCCTTCTGTCTCTCTCTCTCTCTCTCTCTCTCACTCACTCGCTCTCCGCTCCGCATCACACCCCGACACCCTGCTCCCCACTCCTCCTCCATCACCACCACCTCAACCTAATTCCCCCCCGCCAAAGTCCATGAATCATTAGCTTCTCCAGAGTGTCACCCTGTGATGAATAAAAGTTTTACTTCTCCCCCTTTCACACCAGCTGAAACAGAACCCCCAGCCCCCCTCCTTTATTTAACCCCTGAAATCCCCCTTATATAGTTATTTGAATGGGAGCCGTCTTTCACCCAAGGTCGTATAGAAAGGGAGGGAGGGTTAGAGAGGGGGGGGGGGGGGGGGGGGGGGGGAAGAGAGGGAGGGAGGTTGGGAGAGAGAGTGAGAGGGAGGTTGAAAGAGCGAGGGAGGGAGGATGAGAGGGAGAGAGAGAGAGGGAGGAAGGGTGAGAGGGGAACAGAGAGAGAGAGGAATCGAGCAAGGGAACGGGAAAGAAGGAGGGAGGGAGAGAGAGAACGGAGCAAGAGGGAGGGAGGGAGAGAGAGACGCTTCTTTGCACATTGATGGCCATTTTCTTTACAGAGTTGCAGCATGAGAAATGTTCCCGGCAATCTGTTCGAACATGTGTTCTTTCTCTTTCTTCCTCTCCCCTTCCACCACTCAGTCACATGTGTCTCACAGCGGGGGGGGGACGAGGCGAACGGGGAAACGTGGACGCTGTTCAGACCCCCCCGCTTTATGTGCGATTCTGCGATTTATAGACACAATTTAATTACGAGACGTTCCCAAAACGACTCTAATGGACGATAAATGCTCCAATTGTGATGGCTATTTAGTTGTCGTTTCACACACACACACACACACACACACACACACACACACACACACACACACACACACACACACACACACACACACACACACACACACACACACACACACACACACACACACACACACACACACACACACAGCGGGGGGAGCGAGGGAGTAATACCCAGACTACCACACAGTCTTGTGAATTGTTGCAGTTTTGCTTGATCTAAAACGTCTCAAACAACGACAACAACAACAAACTGTTGCAGAACAACTTTTTTTCTGTATCGAACCAGTATTGACTGACGAGGCCGTTTATTTGGGGTTACTTCTTGTCTCCGGCCTGGCATGCCGTGGCAGAACTCAAGAGGGATTTTAACCCAGAAGTTACACAAGAGTAGCACGCATCCATCACTGTGTATCACTCAACCCCTCAACCCCCCTCCTGCTACACACACACACACACACACACACACACACACACACACACACACACACACACACACACACACACACACACACACACACACACACAGAGACACACACACACACACACACACACACACACACACACACACACAGAGACACACACACACACACACACACACACACACACACACACACA
>NC_082398.1:2578402-2598402 GCF_031168955.1 Gadus macrocephalus
CTTGTTTTCAGGAGAGTAAGGGAGGAGAAGGGGAGGTGGGGGGAAAGGAGGGAAGCTATGTAGAGTCCGGGTCAAATCTGAACCCTTGATAACTGGACCATTGAATACTCAGCAAACGTTTCTTTCAATCTATGTTGACAACAGTTGGGGGATTCGATAATTACTACAGCGTGACTAGTGTCAGCCACCCACCACTATGCTCATACCATCAGGCTCCCCAACAGAACGGGTCAATAACCTTGAAGAAAGCCTTCCAAGATGGCCTCCCTTGGGTCCCTTGCTAAACGTGCTTCATGCTTAGAAGAGGCAGCAGAGGCACCAGACTTTTACCCTACACATGGCCGCCCACACACAAATACACTCCCACCCACACACACACACACACACACACACACAGACACACACACACACACACACAGACACACACACACACACACACACAGACACACACACACACACACAAGGACACACAGACACAGACATACACACACACTTGAACACACACACAGTCACAAGCACACACACACAGACACACGCACACAAAGACACGCACACAGTCACACACACAAACACACAAGCAAACGCGAACAACCACACACACACACACACACACACACACAAACACACACACACACACACACACACACACACACACACACACACACACACACACACACACACACACACACAGACATACACACACACAGATATACAAACGCACACACACACACACAGACAAACACACACACAGACAAACACACACACACACAGACACACAGACACACACACACTCCACCCACACCACCCACACCAACGCCTGGCGTGATGCTTGACAGATTTCCCCGGCTCCAGCCCGGCTCAGGGTGGGATGTCCATCTGCCGGGCTCCCGTGGGCACTTGTTATTCCCGGCCAGCCAGGGGTTTCCTGCACCGCTATGCCCATCCCCCCCGCCCCTGCACCCCCTCCCCGCCCCCCGCCTCGTCTCCCCACAGCCCCCCGTCCCCCCCGTCCCCCCACAGAGCCGGGGCGCCGGACCAGAACCCGAGCGCGGCAGAGGCGCTCGCTGGTGGGGAACCGGTAGGGGCCGGTTTCGGAGGCACGGCGCTGTGTTTTCAATCACGCAATACGGCGCCCGGGGCGCGGGTTCGGAGGTGGGGAGTCCGGTCGCGGCCGGTCTGGGCAAAGCGGGGCTAATTCCGTGGGATTTACTTCCCGTGTTCGTTCTGACGTGTGTTCGGGGAGGGGGTGGAGACGCGGTATGTTGTCATTTCTGGGTTTGTTCATTAGCTTTGTCCGCCGGCTTGGGGCGTTGCGTAATTGGTTTACCCCAGGACGAGCAGATGCTGGCGTCCAATGGGAGCGCTGAAAGCTCCCGCTGACCGGGCCCCTGTGGATGCATGTCATGTGAACGACCTCCGCTGGACATCTAGAGGTCGTTCACTGCTTTGACAGACTGAGGAGGAGGAGGAGGAGGTGGTTGAGGAGGAAGAGGAGCAGGAGAAGAAGATTGAGGAGAAGAAGATGGAGGAGCAGGAGGAGGAAGAGAAGGAAGAGGAGGTTCAGGAGGAGGAAGAGAAGGAGGAAGAGGAGGAGGGGTTAGAGGAGGAGGAGGAGGAGTAGAAGGGAGGAAGAGGAAGAAGAGGAGGAGTGGGGAGGAGGAAGAGGAATGAGGAGGAGGAGGAGTGGGAAGGGGGTGGAGGGATACCGTCCCCCTGTGTCTGTCATTCAAAGAATAAAACATGAAGCGGAAGAGGTAGAGGAAGATGGAGGCGTCCTGTATCGCGACGGGACGCAGACGAAGCCCCGACGAGAACAAGCGAAAGAAAGCGGCTCAGAGGAAACCGTGGGAGCACGACGCCGCTGGAACCCGTCCCCTGGCTGAGGAGCAAGGCATTTGGAGGGCACCGTCTTGCAAAAACCTCCACTCTGTATGAAAGTCAGTCAGTGTTGCAGAGTTTTCACTCAGGTCTTAAGTCCCCCCCCCCCCCCCACCCATGAATGGAGGTTTCTAAGGCCGCTATAATGTAAGGAGATCACAGCCAGGCGTACGGCGACAGCCTCGTTCATCCCGGTGCCAGTGTGGAGGTCCCTGTACTGGAGTAGCGATAGCGGGCCGTGGTGCGCCTGTTTAAGTCAACACTGATGGCACACTCTTTGAACAATCTGGGCCGTTTGATTCTAATTTAAATAAAATTCAAATTGAGCACGGCCCTGAGCACACGATCCGCCTTGGCAGGAAAAAAACGAAAACAAGCTTACGCCTCGTGTTAGCGGTGTGTGTGTTAGCGGTATGTGTATGTGTGTGTTTGTCTATGTGTGTGTGTGTGTGTGTGTGTGTGTGTGTGTGTGTGTGTGTGTGTGTGTGTTAACCTGTGTGTGTGTGTGTGTGTGTGTGTGTGTGTGTGTGTGTGTGTGTGTGTGTGTGTGTGTGTGTGTGTGTGTGTGTGTGTGTGTGTGTGTGTGTGTGTCTGTGTCTGTGTTGGCATGGGGGGCTGTACTATGCCCACAATGGATTACAATAGGGGCGAGTATTGCAGGGAGTTGCATACACTTGCTGGAGCAAACACAACCACCGCCATCTTCGCAGTCGCCATTCGTCGGTTCTCAAATCCTCTCCCCAACTCCTTAGTTTATTTATGACTTTCCCAGGGAGAAACACACACAGGCTAAAAAAACCGAGCAGGCTGACGAATCAAATGAGCCTTACCTGCAGGAGAACTGCTGGTTACATCTGAGAGTGGGCCGAGGGAAGCGAGGAGAAGAGTGGGGGAGAGGAGGGACAGACGAAGGGGAGGGGGACACGAGGAGGGAGAGGGACAGAGGAGGAGAAGAGAGGGAAAAAGGAAAAAGAGAAACGTCAGCAGGTCGTTCAATGTACAGTTTAAACTTCAATACGGGCGGCGGCTGTCACCGGCTCCCCTGAAAAATTGAGGTGTCCCGCGTGGTGTAGCCACGGGTTTTAAGAATAGTCCCTGTCAGGAGGAGCAGGGGGCATCATTTATTAATCCCAGACACCCAACATCTGAGATGCCCTCCCGTGGGAATCCAAACTTTGCACGACTAGCATTAATATTTGTCAGCGTGTGGAGGTTCGGAGGCTGGAGGCGGGAAAAGGCGAAGGGCCGGGTAGGGGGGTGGGGGGGGGGGGGGCGGCACCGCTCTCAACGGGTAGTGACAAGGGCCATTTAAAATAAACACACGTTCGGGGGTCACGTAGCCTGCTCACCGCACAAACGTAAACACGGCACGCACACGCTTGCCCACTCACACACACAAAGGTTACACAGACATACGCACACTCTGTACGTACCCCCCCCCCCGCCCACACACACAGGATACACAGCCACATGCACACTGTACGTACCCACACACACACACACACACACAAACACACACATATGGTACACAGACACACGCACACCGTGTACGTGCCCACACACGCACACATAGGTTACACAAACACACGCACACTGTGTGTTTACCCACACACACAGACACATAGGTCACACAGACACACACGCACACTGTGTGCGTCGTCGACACACACGTCTGGTCCACCCTGACGCCGTTTAGGTCATTGTGCGGCCATCAGACGCCCCCAGCCCCCTTGGAGCGACGCTAACCTTTGCTACAGCTCCCTACGCTTGTCAGCCTGTCAGCGGTCAGTGCCCTGGGGTTCAGGGGGCAAAGCAAACCCCCCTAACCCGGGACCTGACTGCAGGTCCAATGGGGAGGGCCCCATTAGCGCAATACAACCAAAACAACAACAACAACAACAACGACAATTGAGCTGCATCGTCACTTTCCCCACTCTCCACGACATTCATATCTCCAAAGATTTATGGCGTTAGGATATTACTAATCCCGCCGTGAGCGAGCGTCGGTCGGAGAGAAACAAAAACAAAGGCACGCACAAAGAATATCACATATTTATATATATTGCTTCTGTTTCCCCGCGGCGTTCCTTTCAAACACCTCCACGAGGGGATCGGGGGGGCCACGTGTGGCGACGGTGAAACCGTGGACTCAGGAGTTATTTCCGCGACGGGGCCGTTGCTTACCGCGCAGTCGACGGTTCGTGTTGGTAAGCAAAAATCCGCGAGCGATATGATTTATCACAGATGATGTCCCTCCCTTGCATTCATTAGCATTTTTTCGGTGCGTGCCTGTGCCGAGGATCTCCAGGGATCGGCGCGGCAGGACGTGATTACAATATCAACCAAGCTCGTGGGAACAAACCTATTTTTAGCGGGAAGAGAGAATGGGGAAGGGAGGATGGGGTTGAGAGGGGGGGAGGTGGATCTAGAGTCAGTGGGTGGGTGTTCAATCACTTTTTGCAAGAGGGTCCTTCATTGCCATTCTGTGTGTGTCTCTGACGCGCACACACACGCACACACACACACACACACACACACATACAAATACACACAGAAGCCCCACACCCCGACACGCTCACACACACATGAAGAGACAGAGACAGACACACATGCTTGGCACAGCCACACACACTCACACTCAGATACACACACAATAGCATTGTCTACTGCTGTTGTTGCTTAACCTTTGACCCCCCCCGGTGGCTGCGCGCAGACAAAATTGGCCGCGGGGGAGAGCAGGGGGGCCAGTGTTTGGCGCGCAGCATCAAGGAGCGATTGAAAGCACCTGGGCTTTCAGTGGCATTAGAGGCACGGAGGTGCAGCCAGAGGGACATAGGGGAGGGCCCCTTCAATGGGATCTGGAAGAAAAGACCACGATAATAGGAGGGGGGGGGGGGGGGGGGGGGGACGCCAGGGAGGCTGGCGGGACGTGATACAAAGAGAGAGGGGAATCGAATGTGATGACATTCTGCTGGCGGAGGCGAGATAACGGAGGGCCCGGGGAAGGGTGTGAAAAATTAAAAGATGTCTCAAGGAAAATGGAAAAAAAAGCAAGGCTGAGGGAGGTTGTCGAGAGTCCTTCTTAAAAAGCACCGTGAGCGTCCGTGCGTGCGTGCGTGCGTGCCAACTAGCATGCGCCGCGACGTATAAGGAGCCATTTCCCTGCGACTTTTCCATATTTCTGACCATTTTTACACATGTAATCTTACCGCTTTCAGGAGCAGTAAGATCATTGATTTTTTCTTTTTTCAATTCTGAATCCCACGGTGGAAATTTGGGAGGCTTTGGCCAATCAGAAGCAACCCTGCTATCCTGTAAGTGGATTAGCCTGGCAGGGATGGGGAGCGTGGAGATAATTTAGGAGGAGGAAGCTCTCCTAGCATGAATAACCTCTCCGGGTGTGAACCCGGGGAAAAAAGGAGGCAAAGTGACAGGTTTTTTTCTTCCCAGCGCACATTTTAAGCACATAAGCTGCTTTTTGGACGCTTTAGTTATGCTGCATAGACACAACAAGGCGATACAGGGCCAGGTCGAGACAAGGAGGAGAAAAACAGCAGAGTAGTCGGTTTGCTTTCTTGTCCTTCTCTCTGCGGTTCGTTAATGGAGGATTTGAGGTTTGTTTTCATGGTCAGTAGTACGTCGAGGCTAAGATTGATTTGTCCTTAGCCTTTGGAAATCGTTAATGAGTAGAGATGCAAGTGTGTGTTTTAGAAATATGAATCATTCAACTTAGATATTCGAGAATCAGTTCATAGAGAACCATGATATAAATACAAAAAAATAACAAATCATTACTGCTTAGCATCAAGCCCTCAGTCCTAACGTGGTAATTAACTGGGGAAGCGAATCCAGACACTGCCAAAACAGGCGACTGAGGCCTGTGTCACTATTTAACAGATTATGACTCGAATTGGTGCTGCTCGTTCAGAAAATATAAATACATCAAATTAAAAAGAACACTCAATGGACCAATGTGGCTGGTGGCTAGCCACAGTGAACTGCATAAAGAGGCCTCGGGCAAAGAGAGAGAGAGAGAGAGAGAGAGAGAGAGAGAGAGAGAGCGAGAGCGAGAGCGAGAGCGAGAGCGAGAGCGAGAGAGAGTGCGAGAATGATATTGAGGATGGGAATGCACGTTACCACGTTATCGCTGCTGCTCAAATAGCCCGCACCTGCTCAGCTAAGCTGATGCTAACACACCCCTTACCCCTCCAGAGCACTGGGGGATCATCACACCCCGACTGACTGAGGGATGCTGATGGCATGCGCTGGGGCCCAGCGGACCTTTTTTAGTTCACACCAGCCTCGCTCTAGTTGAGCGAGTCAATCATCTTTTTGACATGATGCTGATGCTAATAACATCTATGATTTGACGTGTGATGGAATAACATTACGAATAAATTCAAATAGCCAAATCCGAATATGTAATGCCGGCTGTGCTGTGCTGCTCGGTTCAATCCCTTAAATGGGGGCGGAGAGGTGTCTGACAGGTGAGGGCTTTCTCACGTGGCGGTCAATTATCGTTTATGCACATAGATCGATAGTTTGCATGCTGTGTGTGTGTGTGTGTGTGTGTGTGTGTGTGTGTGTGTGTGTGTGTGTGTGTGTGTGTGTGTGTCATGCTGATCAATTCTTTAGTACAGTAGCTCTCTGACCCACTGAACCTGTTTTAAATGAGTTAATTAAGGAGTTAATAAGGACCGATATGAAGTGGTTCACACTTTCATGCATCGATTGCTCTAATTAATCGACCTCAAAGCACACAGCTTTTTAATCAAATTGCAATCAGGCCCCATAATCCTACAGTAAAATAGCTAATATTCAAGCATTTTTTGTCGCCAGAAGAATTGTATAATATGATGTACAGTAGCCTATATTCCATACCTATAATGAAAAACATAAACTTCAACCTGAAGACACTGCTCTATATGTTTCAGTTGTTGTACCATGAAAGCGAAAGCAAACATAGAAAAACGAAAACCAGACAATTAATCAAATGTGTTTTTGCTGGGTTTCCTCAGGGCTACGCCAACACATCGCACAGGAAACGGAGCTGCAAGGTATGACAAGATAAAACATTTACCGCGATGTCGGCCGCGGCGTGTGTGTTTCTGTGTGTGTGTGTGTGTGTGCGTGTGAGTTTCGGTCTGCGTTGAATTATCCCTTTTTCGTTTTCTTTAACATCTGCCTGCCGGTGCTTGAGACATGAGACGGTGGAGGGAATCAGACCGGTGCGGGCGGCGCCTCCACGCTGAAACCGACCCCGGGTTCATCCACCAGCACCGAGCACGACGGATAACCGCTCTGTCCCGGGGGCACGGGGGAACAAGAAAGGGAAAGGAAATAAGGGCCGACTACACAACGGTAGCGGGCTTCGGTCTGGAGCCCGGGGCGGAGGGATGCCGGCGTTAGACGATCACAGACGGGCCCCGGTGATGAGTCGAGGCGGCGGCGGCGGCCGGTGGCGTCGGAGGCCGGCCGGCGTGCTACGGTGAAGCTTCTGAAGAGACGCTAGCAGCGGCGGCGGCTAGCCCCAGCACCCCGCCCCTTTGAAGGTGGGGCATGAACGGTAGCAGGCTGGGATTGCTTTGACAGGTGGATGTCAGGGAGCGTGGAGAAATCAGGGGGGGGCATTACGTCAGGCTATGAGTACTGCCTGTGGAGGCGGTCGACCGGTCAGAGTTCCCCATTTGCGATTGAAAAATCTGGTTGCGTACGGTGTGAGAGTGGGGGCCTGACCCATAGCGCTGCTCTTTTGCCCCCACAAACCGCTTTGAACACAGCGGTCCCCCTTGTAAACTTCCTGATTCAAACAGGTAATTTGATGTAATGAGTCAACGGTGTCAGTGGAAGATGTCAGTGCACTTATTGCTTTTTAATTATATTTTCCCTGCAAGAGGCCGAGCATGAGACCTTTGTGCTCGGAACCTGTGTGTGTCTCCGTTTGTTTGTGAGTGTGTATGAGTGTGTATGAGTGTGTATGAGTGTGTGTGTGTGTGTGTGTGTGTGTGTGTGTGTGTGTGTGTGTGTGTGTGTGTGTGTGTGTGTGTGTGTGTGTGTGTGTGTGTGTGTGTGTGCGTGTGTTGGCCCCGGGCGTGAGCAGGTGCACTCATTACCACGGGGGACAGATGGATCAGCAGAAGTGAAGCGATTGTTTCTCTTTTTTTCCTGTTACCTTGCAAGGGAGCGCCCTGTTCACCATATGCAGCGCAGTCATTAAGGTTGACCTTTGACCCGCGGAACGAGCACTTGCGAAACGAGTACTTCCATTCCGATGGATGTGAGCGAGACCGACCACCGGTTGTTTTGGACGAAAGAGGAAGGGCATTTGTTCTTGTTTTGTCCTCTTGTGGTGTAGATATTGGATTGTGGATTGTAATATGAGTATTTTTTCGTTGTGTCGAGATGTTATGTTTGCCTCTTGTGTGTGTTTGTGTGCGTCTCGCTACTCTTGTTATGTTGAGATGTGTGAGCATCTGTGTGTGTGTGTGTGTGTGCCACCGATGTACACATCTGTCATGAATAAGGGAACATGTCTTTGTATATCCGTCTTTGTTTGTGTATGCATGCATGAACACACATGCGCGTGCATGTTGTCCCGTGCTTCTGCGTGCGCACATGCGCGCGCGTGTGTGTGTGTTACTCCGATGTGGGACGCATTTAGGTGTGGCGGTTCCTTTTAATATCACCAATGCGGCTCCTTTGAAAATTCATTAAAGTGCTTCGACCCCTCTGCCATCTGTGTGAGTGAGTCGGGGGTGGGGGGGGGGGGGGGGATTGGGGAGGGCAGCCGGGGGAGAATCGAATATGATTCTCCCCCCCCCCCCCCCCAGGAGGCGGCCTCCCCTTCCCTAAACCCCCCCCACCCCCCTTTCGTCCCCTGTCCACCAGCACCTGAACTGCTATTGATTTATTCGCCAACCTTATTCAAAAGGTTGCATTCTAATTTCAATTCGCACGCGGATTCAGACGGGGGCCTTGTGTCGCCGTGCATGTGACTGGCGAGGCGGGTCTCACTTTCTGGAGGAGTCTGAAGTCTGGAGGCTGGCTATTGTAGTCTGATTCAATGGCTTTTGTGTACGGTACTAATCTACCAAGTATTCAGTAGATTGTTATGTCTAAAGTAACCCGGAGAACATCTTTGGTCAAATTTGGGATAAGAGAATTGCTTGCTCAAGGATGCCTAGAGATAGACTGCAGGCATTGGGATAGCAACCTTGGGAGCCAAACATTTACACTATTATACAGGGCATTTACCAGATGCTATTTTCCAAAGCAACTTACAATAATAAAAATACATTTGTCAGAAGAAAGTGAAACAACAATATACCGCTTTCGGTACAGTAATGATGTTCATTGAAACAAGTGCCAAGCACTTGTTTTTGCTAGGTTTTTTGCTAGCAATTGCCCACAATTGCTAGGTTAACCCATTCCCTGTACAAAAATGATAACTAGGATAAGACGCTACACAATGCTAGGTTATATTTTCTCCCCACTAGTCTAACACTGCATCCTGCCTTTCTCTTCTCCAAGCGACTGCATTTATATAGTGCTGTTTTATAGTCTGGGCCAATCAAAGTGCAGTACCTGATCAATGTGAACCAATCAAACACTACCCATTGATCCTCATTCTGGAAGAGGCATCAAACAATAAAAGCCCCGACCTGGAAAAAATTATGGTCTGGCAATACAGCCGAGAATCAACCCAGGAGCAAACCGGTTGACAAACTGCCTTCTCTGCCTCCTGGACCACTGCTTGCCCTGCAAATATATATATATATGACGATAGAATAACCTTAGAATAAAGCATTACAGCAACAGAAATAAAACTCAAACTGTGTCAAACGTGGGTTTACACAGCAGTGACACTGAAACACTCAACGAAAACTCATTTGTCGGCCGCTTTGTTCAAACCTAAACACGACCCCGATCCCAGCATCCCGATCTCCCGCTCTCTGGGAATACATTTCCGACACGCTTTCATAACTCAGGAGCTGCGAACGCAACTTCGATTTGGACGGTCGCTGGCAGCTTTCGTTCCGGCTGACGCTTCTTGTGCCAGTTGCATCTCCCGACTGGAGCAATATCCCAGGCCCTGTTTGTGCTCAGTAATCACTTTCTCCTACACCTGATCTGCTCATCATAAACCCAAAGCATCGGCATTATTGCGTGCATAGTCAGAAATACTGGGGCCTATGTATTATGCATTTACAATGATCTCCCGCGGTGCAGAGCTCACATACAGACGCGTGTGTGTGCACGCCAATGCACGCACACATTATACAAGCTATTTTAAGGCATGGATATGTTAAGGCATGGATGAGAACACACGTATAGAATTCGTACGCACCCCCACAGAGTTGACAAGAGTACATAAAGCGTAATCACATGCTAACTCGTAAAAGCACACATGCACACACAAGTGCACACACACACTCTCAAATATACACACACATACACACTTGCACACACTTGTCCACATCCTATAAATATCAATTATTATAAAAATAGCATATGCTCACACAGACACACACACACACACACCTCAAAGCAGGTTGCAGGATGTGCTGTCTTCACCTCATCGCTTTTGAGTCTCTGCTTGACACTTCAACACCTCGCCTGCTATAAAAAAAACTCCCTTCCCCCCCTGACGCTCTCACACTCACACTCTCTCTCCCTCTCCCTCTCTCTCTTTAATCTGCTAACTATCTCATTTACATGACTGCTGCTTAACAGCTGGGCCTGGTGTTGGTCGGCAGGGGGTGAGGAGGGGGACGGACGCGGAGGGGAGGGGGGGGGGGGGGGGGAGGGGTGGGGTGTAAGAACGGTGACAGGTTGAAGGGTTCGTTGTTTTAAGAGAAGGAGAATGTTTTCTTTGTGTATCTTATTTCCCTGCGTCAATGTTCTCCCGCTAACTTCGACGCAGATCCCCTGGAGTCGATGTGGACGGGTTCTGCGGAAAGATCTCAAAAGTGGGCTTTATTTTTAACACTTCTACTCGAGTTCACAGATCCAGATCACATGCTCACTGAGAGCGATGTGCGAACAGTTCGTCACACCGTATTTTATTTTGGACTGCAAACCTCATCATGTTTGACGATATAAATAACATCCTCCTACCGTATTAATATCCTCAAAATAAAATGTAGTATCAGGGTGTATGTGGTAGCTTATTATTAGCGGCAGGATGCCAAGACTGTGAACAAAGACCTTGAGATATTGCCAAACCCTTTGGTGTAGATTATTGTGTTTATTTATTTGTATTTATTATGGATGATTTATTTTGAACATTTGAAGGCATCTCTACATGTGCACAGAAGCTACAGGAGGCCCAAATGTCGCTTGTGTTTGAGTAACGACTGAAACATTAGTCGATGTTCGGGGATAATAAAGCCAGCCTGGGAGTTTCTCCTCCTCTCGCTCCTCCAACTGCTGCTTACTCCTCTCTCTTCACCTCCTCTCTCATCAGTCCCTCCCTCCTCCAGTCACTCACAACGTCACCTCCTTCTCTCCAACTCCCTCCACCTCCTCAACCTCAATATTTTCCACCTACTCCTCGTCTTCGTCCTTTCCACCCACCCCCTCTCCCTCAAGAAGTTCCGTCATTCTCCCCTCCCTCCACCTCCTCACTCTCATCACTCTCCCCTCATCCCTTCACCTCCACCTCCTCTCATCCCCTCCTCCTCCTCTCCCCTTCACAACCTACTCTCCAACTCCCTCCCTCACCCTTTCACATCCTCCTCTGCCGCTCACTCCCTCCTCCTTCCCCTCATCCCTTCACATCCTCCACTCCAACTCCCTCCCTCACCCTTTCACATCCTCCTCTGCAAATCACTCCCTCCTCCTCCCCCTCATCCTCCACTCCAACTCCCTCCCTCCTCCTCTGCCAATCCCTCCCTCCACCTCCCCCTCTCCCGCCCCTACCGCAACACATTCCCCCATCCTCCTCTCCCCCCACCTCCGCCTCCCCCCTCTCCTCTTGGCTGACTTTGTGCTTCGCCGTGGGGCTCCCACTGAGCCCCAGCTTGTTTGGCAGGAGGCCTTCAAACTGGATGCTGTCGAAGAGCACCGCACAGAGAGGAGCGGGCCTGGCCGCCCGGGAGATGGAGGTCCTGAGTGGGAGTGGGATCCGGAGAAGGGGAGGAGGGGGGGTGGGGGGAGGGCGAGGGCGAGGGCGAGGCGGGCATAGGGGTTGGACGATGGTCGGACTGAAGGAGGAATAGACAGATAAAAAAGGGAAGGAGGGGAGGATACGGGAGGACAAGAGAGCGAGCGGTTTGTGGGATTCTTTGTAGGTGGTTTCAATCACGGTGAAGCCATCTGTTCCGCTCCGTTTTTCACACTGAAAGAGGATTCATTTTTTATTTTTCTCTCCCCGGTGGGATGAGACACACCCATCTGTGTGTGTGTGTGTGTGTGTGTGTATCTGTGTGTGTGCAATGTGTGTGGATGCAGTCCATGTTGAATGTGCATGTTTGTTTATGTGGACGTGTGCCAGTGCTTTATGCAGACATGTGTGAGCACACCAAGCGATACCGAATATTGTTAGCAGCGTCTTTTTCTGAATGTGCATGTGCGTGTGTGTGTGTGTGTGTGTGTGTGTTAGGGGTCAGTCCAGTCAGCTTAAGCACAATTTCCGACTCCCATTGAGTGTGCATGTGTGTGCAGGCAGGTGTCCATACATCTATGAGAGAGAGAGAGAGAGAGAGAGAGAGAGAGAGAGAGAGAGAGAGAGAGAGACGAAAGAGCGAGAGAGCATGAGTGTGAGAGTGAGTGAGAGATTGAGTGCGTGTGTACGTGCGTGCCCGCCTGCCTGCATGCGCCTGCCTGCCTGCGTGCGTGCGTGCGTGCGTGCGTGCATGCCTGTATGCGTGCGTGCGTGCGTCCAGGCTTGTGTATTTGCCTGTGCTTGTCTGTGTTCTGCGGTCATTTCCTGGTCCGGGTCCCTGGGTGTCAAGTGTCGTATCGGTGGTGTAACCGTTGCGTTCTTCTTTCTGCTGAGGCTCGCGTGATGTTATTACGGAGGCTTCCTTTGTATTATCTCCAAGCCCTGACAGCCCGCTCCCCTCTCTGCCTCCCCCTGTGCTCCCCCTCTTTCTTCTTCCCCTCTTTCTTCTCCCCCGATCGCCTCTACTTGCTTCCTGAGTGTGTGGAAACAAAGACGGCGCAGAGCCTTCCCTTCGTCCGTCACATACACACGCATACACACACATACACACGCACACGTGTTCATTAATGTAACTCAAACTCCCTGCTCATTTTTCTTCCTCCCTAATGAGACTTGACCCCCCCCCCCCCCCCTCCCTACCCCTCCATCTCCCTCCTCTTTACATGTCTTTCAGACATAGTGTGTGTGTGTGTGTCTTTTTTTCTTTTATAGGTTATTTTATATATGGGAACTCCCGGTTCAGAGGCTCACTACTGTGGAGATATGGGGAGGCATGGAGTGGACACGCACAGCCTCATTATCCTGTTGTTATTGGTTCTGCATGGAGAGTGTCATGGTTCAGGCAAAAAAGAAATACTACAACTGATGGCTCCGGAGAGAAAATAGATGACGTAATGATAGAGGAACGCTGTCCGAATTAAATTGGAGTGAAAATGTACCCTCCTTCAAAATTACTGTACATACACACACTCAAACACACACATATATGTGCATACATACATACATACATACATACATACATACATACAATCGTATATATATATATATATGTATATATAGAACTTAATCGACTTTATGGAGGATATTGTCAATACGGCAAAGCCGAGGGTTGAACAGGGACTGTAAAATAATAGGAGTTCTCTTTATGGATTACAGAGGGACGCCAGCCAATAGCAGACAGACACGGAGCACGCATTCGGCTCGAAAAAAATTTAAACATGCAACAGCCGCGCGGCTTAAAATACTCTCTCCCTTCATTACCGAAGGCTGAGTTTCCAGAGAATAATCAGGGTAAACAGCATGGCTTCACATGGCCGTCTACTGGGAACAGGGCTCGCTTAATATTTAAATGAAAGCCATCGATTGGAGACGCTGGTGGATAAAACCCAAATCATCAACACTCAAGGCCCCTCCAAACGCCACCCCCAGACACACACACACACACACACAGGCGCGCGCGCGCGTGCACACACCACTACCACCATCACTTGAACTCAATTCAACCACTATAAAAAATAAACACAAAACAACAGAAATACTATTTTTGATTTGACTCCCACTCACATTTTCTGCTTTCGGGTTTTCCAAACAATTGCTAGCGCCTTGTAGCTCTTCAAGCTGAGATTATGTTACCACCAGAGTATTTATTTTCTACTGCTCCTTTTATACTTCTGACACAATTTTACCAGCAACCCCACTTTCTTTACTGCCATTTTTACCTTACATCCTAAGTGCCACGGGATCAGGCTTCAGTGGATAAAAAACATGAAATGGACCGGGTGAATTGAAATGTTCCCACTACGTAGCCGAATGGGAGGTACAAAGCGCAGTCGTTAGACTAACGGCCTTGGGACGGCTATGTTTTACATAGGTTTTATTATTAATTTGGATACTTTCACTCCGGCACAGCCGGCAGGCTGCTGAACTGAAGGAGACTTCCAACAGTTTGTCTTAAAGTGTGGTTCCCCTCGGGAGTTTCCTAAATCATCAACCAAACTCCAGGGAACTATCACTAATATATATATATATATATATATATATATATATATATATATATATATAGCTATATATACTGTATATAGATAAAGAGATACACTGTATCAAGGTGGACCCTTTGTAGTGAACTAAGCGTAACATTTATGCCTCATTCAGTCAAAATATAAAACAGTATTCCATAATATGCAATCAACCAGAGCAGAACCTCTAACTATTTAACACACAAACTGCCTGTTTTCGCACTGCTAAGTGTACACAAGTGCACTTACACAACAATACTGAGTTGAAGTATGGCCAAAAGATTACTGGTGTGAATGCTGCGATTAAAGGTAAAGATATACAATGTTAATACACAGGAAGAATGCAACCATCCAAAGGTTTTTTTTACCAAAAGCATAAATGTAAACGCGCCAATCTGAGCCATGCATGCTCCACATCCATCCACAGCTGCAACGATTTATTGATACTTAAATTAGTCTAATCTTATTTTGAAAAACCAATTAATCGTTCTTCAAGTACAAAGAAAAAACATTTGCTGCTTAATGTTGCTCATGGATAATTATAACTTGGATTGTTTCGTTTTTCTTGGGTGCGGTCAAAAAAAGCAAGCCCAAAGAAAACGTCACTTTTGAGTGCGGTAACTTGTCATGGCAGTCGCAATTATTTATGAGATTACATCGATAATTATCATTCAATTAAATCAAAGAAAACAATGCTAGCTGCAGCCCTCTATCCACCTCCAGAGGTGAGCGATGCCAGGCCCCCCCCCCCCCGCCCGCGCCCCTGAACCCATCCTTCACGCGGGGCCCACGCCAGCGGCCACAATGCGCCGCTGATTGTTTATACAGCTAAATTAAAAGCAATTAAGAAAACGGATGCCGCTCGCAAGGGGGCTGCGTCGCGGGAGCAGCCAACGCGCGCCTGCTGTGCATCGCTGCAGAACAAAAACGCCAATCTCGAGGTGCGCGCACAACGCACACCACGCACAAAGGAGAGTTATCGAAAGCGCACTCAGGTGAACACCCGGTGTTTGATGTTGACAATACGTTACCGCACAATGGCTCATCACGGCATCGCCTATCGCAGTCCGCCGGGGGACAGAGTGCGGAGGAAGAGACGGAGGAAGAGACGGAGAGAGAGAGAGAGAGAGAGAGAGAGAGGAGAGAGAGAGAGAGAGAGAGAGAGAGAGAGAGAAGGAGAGAGAGAGAGAGAGAGAGAGAGAGAGAGAGGGAGAGAGAGAGAGAGAGAGAGAGAGAGAGAGAGAGGAGAGAGAGAGAGAGAGAGAGAGAGAGAGAGAGAGAGAGAGAGAGAGAGAGAGAGAGAGAGAGAGAGAGAGTGCAGAGTGCTGGTATGGGGTTGGCAGAGGACGGGCATTAGGGCTGAGCCCGGGCGCTAAGCTGTGTCCAGGTGTTCACCAGCCTCCAGGTGGCCGTGTAATACCCTCGCCGACCCAGATCATGGAAATCATGGAGCTGGTGGTGATGGCTCACTGCCGCCATCTCAGCGCCGCGCCAAACGGGCAGAGCGCCAACCTGGCATTCAGCGGCCCGGACGGCAGGCTGGTTCTCAAACAGGCGTCCAAGCCACACACAGTTGTGGTATTAATTTTTATTATTTAGCTTCTCCTCGTGCACAGAGGAGGCCTGACGACGACGACGATGCCAACGCTCCTCTCTTTCTCTGGCGTGGAGGCACTCACCAAAACACCCCGAGAATCCTTCACAATCATTGCGATCGAGGGACCGTAGTACTGAAGTGTTTATCCTGATTCATCGCACCACAACGCCTGTCACTTGACAAAAGGGATCTGCTGCTTGTCACCCACTGAACGGCCCGGGCCTGCGCAGTTCAGCCACCGGCCTGACAATGTCTAGGGACTCGACATGCTCCATCATGTTAACTCAATAAATCCATCCTCCTCTTCTCCCAATGCCCTTCTCTCTCCGATTACCGAGGACCTCTGTGAGGCCAGGGGGTGGGGAGCCGGTGTTGCGTGCCATCCGACTGGGGGTCTGCGGTGATGGAATGCGCCACAAGGCTGCCAGAATCAGCTAACCCTGTTTCAGCTTACCAACCCCCCCCCCCCCACACACACACACACACACACCACCTCAATCCCACCTCCTTCATTTGACTGCCTGGGTAATTACCGTCTCAATGCGGTAAGAAAATGCAGCTTTCTGTATCGTGGGATTTAAGGGGAGAACAGAGGGAAATGGTGACGGTGTGTGTGTGGCTTAGCGGCGTAATGAACGTGTCAGATGTGCTCAAACAAACGGATTAGTGCGTCCATGCACAATCGGTGGGACGGCGGGCGTATAAAGCAACAACAACAGCAGAGCACAACGAGAGATGAGATGGGAGATGGCAGCTTTCACCGCACATTTCTGCGCACGAGCTCTTGACCAGAAAACGTCCAGACAAAAATGGGGACCGAATTGTGGCTAAAGAGATGGATAGATATATATAAGTCGTATCAGCGGCGTGTGCCAGACAGATCTTTCACTGTGTTACACCGTCCATCAGACACTGCACATCGCGTTCTTAGACGGCGTACACTCATTTCTATCACATCCGTTGATCAAAACCCACCCTCCAGCCACAGTGTGTTAATGACCGTCACACAAACTTCCAGCTTTAACAAGGCGGTTTGAATATATCTTTTTTTTTATATTTCCGTTCAGGCTCTCTCGGTTCCCGGGGAGCATTTTGTCCTGACCTCAACATGTCTGCCCAGCGCTGCTCTTCTCTGGAGCTGTCTGTGTCAATACATCGAATGGATGAATAATACATGGTGCCTGGTGGTATCCTTGTACCGCGCTCTGTCTCCTCTCTCCACTTGTCCCGTCCCCTACCTCGACCTCCAAGCCTGCGCCTGGGCTGTGAAATGTTTATGGGGAGATGCTCCGTTGAGGAGAAAATAAGCGAGTTGTACACACACAGACAACGTTTATTCTGGGTTGAAACTTGTCATTCGCGCTCAATCCAATGTCAATCACATCGGATCGGCGATAATGCCAAAGTTGTTTAGTGTTTTTCTCGCCTATGAATGCAGGGTAAAATCCCTGCATTCGTATCGGCAGTAAGACGTCTGGCTTACAAACACAGAATTCACATTGAGCACCTCTCCTCACCATTCTCCTCAGGTAGATAATAGACTTTCTATTGCCATCGGTTGTAGCCTTTTATCAGGGATGTAGGGAAACTGCCCTGGCCTGAATACGAGAAAAGAAGTGCCTGAAATGATATGTTCTTTTGTGAGCCAGGGCAGTTTGACTTCTCTTCGTCCTCTGGAAACCGTGAGTGTTTCGGCTGATAAAAGAATACAGCGTCTCAAGTGCTGAGCGGGGTATCAAAGTATTGTTATGAACGGGGGGGGTCAAGGAGACAAGCGAGCGGTGCATCAGGACGAATGAAGGGCGATGTCGCCCTCCGAATGTGTAAGCGATAGCGAAGGCGTCTATTTAACGCAACGTGCAGTAAAACGCAGTCAAAATAATTGCGCGGATAAACATCTCTAGAAGGAATATAATAACGGCGTATCGATTATACGCCCTGGTAGATGCAGTAATGGGATCCGACAGATCCACATGTCCCCTGATCAATGCCCGCCTCATCAGGAAGGTGGAGGTTTTTTGTTCGTATCCAACACTTTGTGATTCGTCTCATATATTTGATATTATTCAGAGTGTGTGTTTCCTCGCCTGGTGAGAGCACAGCGGCCCCGACTAATTACTGCACCTTGGTGTTAGGGATATGTAAGTGCTTTGGTGCCAAATGAGTGCGTTAAAGAGGGCCGGGTCAATTAAAAGGGCCTGAATTGAATCAGGCCATACGCATTGTGTGTTGACCGGCTGATGCAGTTACAACACGGTCCGTTTATTGGCTCCTCATTCTGGGAGGGGGGGAAAATTAAATCCATTCATCACTAAGTGAGATGCCGATAGATTATTGTAGGGAAAAACAAGTGCGGGAGAGAGAGAGAGAGAGAGCGGGCAAACGACGGGGAAAGGGAGAGGTAAGAAGGTAGGATGATCTGAAGGGGGCTCACGTTGCGTCATGAAGTGGGCGAAGATGCCGTTAGCGATATGTGGGTCAAAGTGCACATTAATCTGGCGTGCTTCTGCACAGCTTGACAACACACACACACACACACACACACACACACACACACACACACACACACACACACACACACACACACACACACACACACACACACACACAAACACACACACACACACGCACACACACACAAAGTCTTTCGAACACAAACAGTTCAAATCACGCCGTTGGGTACTTCATGAATTACACACTAATCCAAACTCTTTTAATAACATTAATAATTCATGAATTATTAAGTAGGAGGCACCTGCAGGATGCACATGGAAGCCCCCCCCACGCAACCCCCACTTCCCCCTCTCTCACACACACAGACACACACACACTCACACCCACTACCACACACACACAGAAACACACACACACACACACACACAGTACACACACACACACACACACACACACACACACACACACACACACACACACACACACACACACACACACACACACACACACACACACACACACACACAGTACACCAACTCTTCTCTACAATCTCTGCAAATGAGAAGGAAGTGACAACACTCCACTCCATTAGGCTGTGCGGCCATATGTTTTTAATTGGTTGATCATATGCCAACATCCCCACCCGGAACCCCCTTGTCACGGTGTGGCTCTGAGGTAGCTAAAAATGTACCCAAAAAACCTGCTTGTGTAGGGAAATAAATACACAAACTCACAGCACAGCCAGCTGCACGGTGGAGCCTGCTCCCAAACATTATTATTAAACATCACAAGGATGTGAGCGAAATGATTCGCTCTGCTACGTCCGCTTTCTCTCTCCCCCTACCCGACCTCCTCCCCCCGACTCTCTCTCCTCCCTTTCTCTCCTTCTTATCCCTCCGTCCGTCCATCGCGAACCCGTTCTCTCGTTCCTTCTTTCCTTCCTTTCTTCTTCTTCGCCTCCTTTCTGTTGTTCTTCCTGGTCTGTCTAACCGCAGAAGTGTGCAAATGTCTCCCTTGTCTGAGGAATCGTTCCATATGTTTGCAATCACTCAGTTCCCCCGTCCCCCCAGCCAACCAGCAGTCTGCGCAGATCATTTAGCTGCTCGCCTCATACGTTTCAATTAGGAGCCACCTAGCGCACCCAGCGTAGCATGGTGGATGCGCCCAAGCAGTATTGATTGCTTGTGCGTCCCCAAATTAAGGCATTGCAACCGGTTATGATTGATGTGTTAACAGTTCATTGGCGTTTGTTCTCTTTTATGGCCCCGTTCACCAACCACGACAACATGGCGGCGTTCCAGTTATTTAAAAGTCAGATCATTGGTCACAAATAATACGCAGTTAAAGAAGTCTGGAATAAGAGAAACGTCAGCCCTGCTGTAGATCTCCT
>NC_082398.1:2604469-2681969 GCF_031168955.1 Gadus macrocephalus
GACGTACTGTTACGCCCCCTGCCCTACCACACACACACACACACAATCAGACACACACACACACACACACACACACTGAGGCTGCAAGATCATTCAGCAGACTGCGCGCATTAAGTAGCATTTTTCTCTTCCGACAAAAGATGCAAGGTGCCACTTATGAGTCAAAGTAAACAAACGCTTGATAGCGCAAGCCGCAGCACCTCGCCAACGATTGCCTTGCCACGAGAGGAAAACACAATAACAACAATGTGTAGAATAGAATGATAGCATGTCTTTTAAAAAGGACAACAACGTTGGCCCTGGGTTGAGTGGCGAGGGTGTTTTTCCGCGCTGCTCTCTTGTAGTACGTGATCCCGCCCTGATTTGTGGAGCTTGACATAAGCACAGCGTCCCGCCCGGCGCACAGCGAGAACATGTTCGGTACAGCGAGTCATTTGGCAGTCACCTCCGCGGCGCTCGCTGGGGCAGCTTCCGCTGGAACAGAAGCTCCGGAGTTGGGGCTTGTGGACACGCTGGGTTATTCACACAACGCGTTCGCCTTTCCTTTAACAGAGCCTCCAACAGCACTTAGGCTGGAGATGGGGATGTGAAATACATTGAAAAGCTGCAGTGGCTTTTGTGTTTTGTTAAACTGTTTGTGTATGTTAGTGTCCGGTTGTGGGAGTGAGGACACAGAAAACAAAACACGTTGGGTATACAGCACAAAGGACACACTCGGGGTGGGAGTGTCCTTTAAACTCACCGGACCTTGGGAGAATTGGGAAAATGCATCAAAGTAATCGATATTGTCGTGTTTATTGAGTTAGCGGCGGCAACGGCCCCCGTCCGTGAAGGAGAAAACTATAAAGTGTTACAAAAAAAGGAAGCCTTTTCACCCAAATCCTCAACGGCTGTTGCTATGGCAACACAGGAAGAAGGAGGGGGGGGGGGGGGGGGGGGGCGACGATAGGGAAGAGGGAAGAAGGAATCCGATGTACAAGATCTCATTGTAAACACACCGAAAGTGACAGAAAATGTTGGCATCGTGCGCGGACGCCGTTTACTCATCTTATTCATCCGCATCAAAGACTACCAGGGCGTCATTAGCTCATGCCACGGACTCGGCTTTCAGCACTCGAGAGAGAGAGAGAGAGAGAGAGAGAGAGAGAGAGAGAGAGAGAGAGAGAGAGAGAGAGAGAGAGAGAGAGAGAGAGAGTCGGAAAGATCTCGCGGCGCAAAAACGTCATTAATTGCACACTCTTAACTAGCCCCCTCAGAAAGGTCCCCACCACGGGACGACGTCTCCCGGAGCGAAGCTCGAGCCTCAACTGGCCCTCTCATCAAAGAACCACAGCCTTGATGGGAGGAGAGTGAGCTAGTGGGACCAACACTCCCCTCCTCCCTCCCTCCCTCCCTCCGACCCACCGTTCGTCTAGAGGAGTCTGTTAACGACTCTCTCCCTCCCTCTCCTCACTCCGCCTCCTCTCCCTCGCCCATGTCTTCATCTCTATGATCTGCCATCGCCAGATGTGGCGGTGGGGGGGGGTCTCAGTCTGTCGCCCACCAGACCATGCCCCCCCCACTGCCACCAACGCCAACCCCCTCCTGGACCGATCAGTGATGTTCTGTTCTACTCCCCCCCCCCCCCTTCCTCCCTCCCAAAACCATCACCTCCGCCCTCATCCACCCACTTTTCGGGGGGGGGGGGGCACATCACTGTTCTAATTTGCATCATCTGTCTTAATCTCGCTCTCTTGCCCCCCCCCCCCCTTTGCACCCCATGCACTGAAGAATGATTAAATGGTCACTATACTGCGATAAAATATCACCTTGCTCACACTAATGCGTGTCTCTCATCCTCTTTAAAACACACTCTTATAGACACACACACACACACACACACACACAGACACACACACAGACACACATGTTCAAACAGAGGGAGTCCGGGGACCGGAGCTAAGCTTGAGGCTCGTCACAGGGACAGCCAGTGTAGCGTACCCGCGCATGGGGGGAATGTAGGCTGCCAGTGTGTTGGCCGAGTATAGGGGTCTCCTGACGAACACAGAAAACCCCTCATTCCCACAGCAAAGAGAGACTTCCAACAATTAAAAGGTTCCACGGCAGCACTCTGCTTATGCACACAGAATTTGCACGGTTTCTTACACGGTGAATTGATGGTGTTCGTGTTGGGGCCACATGGCAGGGTTGGGTAATGCTGTGTTTTTTCCGTAGCTGTGCACTTGGCCAAAAGTGAAACTTTGCAGTCTCGGTGTTGTTCAAAGTGTGGCCTCAGCTGGCCAGGTCCACGATGAAGCACTGGGCCGAAGAGTGTGTTTGTTGGGTTCCTTGACCCTCGGCGGAGAGCGTCTGGGTTCAACCCACAACGTCTGCAGCGACATCCTTCTGTAAGATCCTCCCAACCGCTAGCATTATGATTCCTACAGGAAGTTGCTTAGGAAGTTGCTTTGGACTTGAGTGTCGGCTATTAGACTGAGAAATAAAGAGAGCCATCCACCCAGGAAGGGGTCTTCCTAGGGTTTAGTTCACTACACCTGACTCTGTTGACTGTGTTCGGGGTCTTGGCCTGGACCTATCAAGGATTCACCGGAGGCTCCTGCCTGCTTCATGATCCAAAGGCTGGCCTAAATCCTAATTACCTTCTGCAGTCTTCTGGAAGACTGCGGTATTGGCCTGTCTAGGATGTGCATTGTCTACTGTAGTGTTCGGCTAAAGCAGCCCCCTCCAACTACTGCCAACACCACACAGACATGCACCCTGTTTCTGAAAATGCATGAAACACGCAGACACACAGGTTCACAGGCACACACACACACACAAACATGCATATACACATACACACATACACATACAAACACACTGACATACACATAAACACTTACATACAAACACACCACACACAAACACACACACACACACACACACCTTATATTAGTATTTCTCACTGATGATGAGGGATCCAGAAAGTAGCACTTGATTAAATAAGGCAGCTGTGTTCTTATTCGTTCTCCCACCAAGGCGTGGTTCTACTTTTTTAATCAAACCTCTGGCAGTGACATATATTCCCAACACTGGATTACACCTAATTGCATCAATTGAGTTTGGCACAAAGAAAACAACTGGGAGCTCCACTTGGACACTAAATAAGTTTGACAAATCGCCTGCTTATGTTATTAAACCCTTGAAGTGAAGTTTAACACCGCTGTGCACCCCGCCCCCCCCCCCCCCCCCCACCCCACACACACACACACACACACACACACACACAGACACACACACACACACACACACACACACACACACACACACACACACACACACACACACACACACACACACACACACACACACACACACACTGTCTGACTAGTGTTTGGATCATATTTAAATCAACATGAGCCACTTGAGGTGAGCGGGGAGAGAGACATAAATCCAGAGACGCCGCTGCTTTGGTGGACCATACTGACTTATTTACATAGAAGATATGAGATGGCACCTAGGGTCAGACCATGTGCATCGTATACGGACATGAAACTGAACCGAGCAACCTCTCTAGACGAGAGAGGGGGAGAGAGACGGAGAGAGAGGGGGAGAGAGACGGAGAGAGACAGAGTGAGAGTGAGTGAGTGAGTGAGTGAGTGAGTGAGTGAGTGAGTGAGTGAGTGAGTGAGTGAGTGAGTGAGTGAGAGTGAGTGAGTGAGTGAGTGAGTGAGTGAGTGAGAGTGAGTGAGAGAGAGAAAGAGAGAGAGAGAAAGAGAGAGAGCGGGATAGAGAGAGAGAGAGAAAGAGAGAGAGAGAGAGAGAGAGAGAGAGAGAGAGAGAGAGAGAGAGAGAGAGAGAGAGAGAGAGAGAGAGACGGATAGGCAGACAGAAGGACAAAGAGAGAGAGAGAGAGGGGGGAGCGGGATAGAGAGAGTGAGAGTGGGAGGGAGGGAGATAGACAAGGAGTGAGAGAGAGTGAGTGAGTGAGTGAGTGAGTGAGTGAGTGAGTGAGTGAGTGAGTGAGTGAGTGAGTGAGTGAGTGAGTGAGAGAGAGAGAGAGAGAGAGAGAGAGAGAGGGAGAGAGGATTAACAAAAACAACATGTAGAAGCCAATAGGAAGGGATCAGGAAAGCTGGAATGGGTTCCCACTCCCGTTGAGAAAAACACTGACCAGTTCCCTAATCCCATGTTCTACATGGGGAGAAGAGGAAGGAGGCACAGAGAAAGAAAGAGGGAGCGAAACGGAGAGAGAAAGAAATGAAAAATTCATCCGATTTGTCAATACAGGCCGGTAGCAAGATGTCTGCAGTCGGTAAACAAGCACCGCATATATATATATATATATATATATATATATATATATATATATATATATAAAGAACGGAGCACCGGAAGGAAGGACAAAAGAACCGAACTCCGGAGAAAATAAAGAAGAAGGAGAAAGAATGGAGGGTACCCGGTTGATAAGGGCAACATATTTGTGACACTGGCCCTGGCCTTATTATTTCCCTCCCCTCCTCGTGTAAACAGGACATTTTGAATATGTGAGACAGCGCCGGGGCCGGGGATGTGGCTGCTGTGAGGAGGGGGGGCCGGAGGGGGTCTCTCTGTTACTGGAGTGTACGGTTATTGATATTCACACGGCTTATATAAGTGCGGCTGTGATTTATGGCCTACTGGTAATATACTGAGGCCGGGCACAGTGGAAACCCTCAGTGGAGCAGTCTCATTCAGAACCGGGATTACTGGGGGAATACATCCAGCACCTGCGTCCCACCGTGCGCTGGTATGCGCTGATTGGCTGCGTGATACATGGCTTCGTTTATTCTGAGGCCCCTTCCCCCCCCCCCCGAGGGAACGCCATGTTGCTGCGCCGGCGCCCCCCCCCCCCCCCCCCCTCCCCTTGCAGCCACGAGGGTGTTTGTGCTGGTGTCCCGTCGCCGAGGGCTGTCACTCGCCACTCCGCGCTATGCCATGGTATATTTAAATAAACGGCGCTCGTACCCTTGAAAGGGGACAGGCCGCGCGTTGGAGAGCCGTGACGTTTTTAACTCTGTTGCCCGCCGCGGCGAAACCGAATTTGACTTAATTTGTCCGTAATTGTTACATAAAGCTGGGTGACCGTTTAATTAAACAGGGAAAATGCGCCGAAATGAATACAAATGTGTTGCTCGCACAGCGACTGGCAATGATCTCATCTCAAAGGAATAATCCAATTAGATGACTTCATGGGCGGTTGGCACTTGCTCCACGACCGGATGCTCATTGGTCCGTATGGCGATGGCCGTGGTCGTCGTGGTCACGGTGGTCCTGGAAAACAATAGGCCACTTGCTGGCAGAGTCCTGGCCAATGGCGCTTAACCTCGCAGCGATGGGAGCTAACCCTAGCCCGATCACTACAGCTTGAGAGAGAGAGTCACCAGAGGGTACATATTTTGGACGAAAAGAGCCCCTTGAACATCAAAAGTGTTTCCTAAAGAGATACGCCCTCTGTGAAGATTTATTGGACTCTCTTTCATGTGGGCCAGGCTTTGTGGTGGGTAATGCTGGCTGTTTGGTTATTCTATTGCTGAGATAGCGTTGGCTTCTGGGTGATCTAATCAGTTTGGATCCTCTTCTGGCCTCCGAAGCAACGTTGGGGTGGCGAGTGCCTCTCAACATCACGAGAAATTACTTTGGACACGGAGAGGTGACGACGAGAGATAATTGCCAAAAATCCACAGCGGAATATAGCGTGATCTTCGGATACTGATGGCAGGGTACGAGAAAAACCATCCTTATGAATATGTAAATTACAATTTCCGAGAGATTATTCTTTTTTCTTTTATTTTTTTTTATAACAAAAAGAAAAAGTTAAAAGGGTGTCGCGGGGGGGGGGGGGGGGGGGGGTGGTCAGCCGCGGTGGGCGTGTTACTCACACAGCTGTGGATCACGAACCGGAATAAACGGCCTATATCCAGTCATCACGGTGACGCGCCAACGAGGCTAGGCTGTTAATACGTACCCTGGTCCACGCTGTGAAAAGCACACGGTAATACTCCGCACTGTGCTGGAGGTACACTTAGCCAAGCAAGGGGGCGTTGGATGGATAGATGGCGTGGAATAACAGGCCGCCCTTCCTTCCTTCCCCCCGACCGCACGACGACGAGCACACACACTGCTTCTGTGTGGAGGCTCTGTCGTGTGGGATCTTTGGCGGATGTGACTTATTTTCCGGATGGTTTATTTTCCCAGTCGCCGATCAAAACAACACAGCGGATTACGATGATGAAATGAAGACCACGGGAGGACGCGCGCACGCCACGGGACGGGCAGAGCAACTGTAAATCAGCATAATGGAAAAGCTCCATACGATGCGGCCCTAACAGATGGCAAGTGAGAAAATGTAAATAGGAAGCCTCCTCTGTCAAGTCAAAGGCAACAAATGTAGGCACGACCGAACCGAATCAATGTTTACGACTGCAAAGATCTCTGCGGTGTTTCATCGCAGCCAACAACTACCACTTCCACTATACAAAACTTTAGATTCTTCATGTCACCTATGGTTCTCTTCTCGACTATATTAGATATCCAATAGGCTCTATACGAGGCTGTGACGCATTCAACATCGGCGTAACTCCCCAATGCAGTTTATTTGAAAAGCCTATCCGACCAAAGTACAAATATTGTTGCTATGGTTTATTTATATTTGGTTCATTTGATAGGAACCGATACAGTGTACATAGACAAACTGAGAACAGCTATCCAATGCAAGTTTCATAGTGCTTAGGTGGATGCTAATTTACAACGCCCATCCCTAGAAGGGCTTTTGTGACAAAAAGATATTAAAGCAATGAGGTAAAAGGAAGGTAAACAGAATACAGCAAGATACAATAAAGCACAAGGTAAGAAGAAGATCGAAGAGGTTAAAACAGTGAGCTTAAAAGAAGGTAAACTGAGTATAGCGAGGTACAATAAAGCACAAGGTAAAAAGATGATAGACTAAATACTAAGTTTGAATTCAATAAAGATATCCCTGCTCATTCCCAGCCGTCGTCTCAGTACCAAAATGGCTGATCCAACTGCTTTTTCACAAGAGGATCCCGGGCATCGTTAAGAACGTTAAGCCCCCAACTGGACACGTAACCCCCTCCGTCGCCTTTACCCGCCAGTCAAACACACTTTAGCCCCCGTGTGTGATGTCGGACTCTGACGGCGAACAGGGGGAGACAGCCGCTTCGCCGCGGCGGACGCTGACCGCCCGGGTGACTCACCCACACCGCCGAGCAGGGTGAGAGACCACAGCCCCTCCGTCTCAGTGTCACGCCAAACACAGCCCCCCCAAGGCCGCTCGGCACGCCACCGCCAAATAATGACCCGGAGAGAGAGACACATAGAGAGACAGAGAGAGGGAGAGAGAGAAAGAGAGACAGGGAGAGAGAAGAGACAGAAACAGAAAGAGAGAGGGAGAGAGAGACGCAGAGACAAAGGGAGTTCGAGATAGAGAGAAATGTAAACACAGAGAGGGACACAGAGACAGAGGGAGAGACAGATACCGAGAGAGCGAAAGAGAGATACAGGGAGAGAGAGACACACAGAGAACGAGGGAGAGAGGGAGACAGAAACACAGAGAGCGACAGCGAGAGAGACACAGAGAGAAAGAGACACAGAGAGAGACGGAGAGATAGACACAGAGAGAGACACAGAGCCAGAGGAAGAGAGAGAGACAGAGAGACACACAGAGACAAAGGGAGAGGGACACAGGTAGAGACACATAGACAGAGGAAGAGAGAGAAAGAGAGAGAGAGAGAGAGAGAGAGAGAGACATACAGGGAGAGAGACCCAGAGTGACAGCGAGGGACAGAGGCAGAGAGAGACCGAATTCCAAAAATAAACATCCCAGCTTATTTGGAATGGAAAGAAGGGCTCATTTGCAGATGCGTTTGAATCTCGGTAAGCTGGAGAGAGGCCACGTGGCCCGGGGCAGCGTTTAGTGATCAGCACCCCCGAGTGGCACAGACACGCAGGGATTTCATTCACAAATACCCAGACTCACTCCGGGGGAATCGCATGCATCACTATGTGTTAGAATCACGCGGGCCTACAAGGTTGGCCGATGTGGTTTTAATGCATCGTTATACAGGCCAATTTCTTTTGTTTTTTTGCTACAATCCTTTCACAGTGGCGTGTCTTGGCTCAAGCCATGAATATTCGCTTCATGTGAAAATGAAGTCGCCTATTTTATTTATTATTTCTTGACCTACCTATTCCTTATTCCCTGAGGTCTAACTTTATCACTATTGCCTCACTATTCACCTTAAGACCATTATTTGCCTTCCTTGGTTGCTCCTCACGAACTTATTGCCAATAATCCTAACAGTCGGACAGGACCCCCATGTCGATACCTGACACAGCCCTGCATAATAATGAGCTGCAAATGCTGCAGGAATAAAGCTGTTCAATTGCACACACACGCAGTCACATACATATACTGTATAAGCACATCCATACACACACACACACACGTACATGGACACAATTATCCGGCCATCTCACTTTCTCGGCCACCTGGTTGCGGTGTCAATAACAATTGCCTCCAGTCATTTTCTACTGTTGTCATTACAGGTCACTGTGAATTTATTCTGGCCAATCCGGACGCATCAGAGTTGTATTTCATCCAGGTTAAAGGTCACGTTCGCCACAGCACACGGTAGCACCCTATTTGAAATTCCTTGCGTTCTTTATTTTGCATTCATCTGTAATTAATTGCTCCGGGGTATTTCGCCGGCGTCACTGCATGTGGTTTGGGATCACGCCGGCTTGCGCATCATCTCGGCTCCCCTCGGCTCTTTGAAGTACGCCGTGCCCCCACTTTTTTCTGAAGACCCCCTGCTGGCTTCAGCGTTCTTCCAGGCGACCGGCCCAGGCTCACCCTGCGCGACGACGGATCCTCTCTCAGAGCACGCGCCGAGGGGGCAGATCCACGCTTTGATGAAGCCCCCTCAGACGGGAGGACGGTCGGTTATAGTCTTAAGATGCACATTATTATCTCTTTCCTTTTTTTTCATCCGTCCATAATTCCCTTGGCAAAGAGAGCATGGGCGGGAATGAATAAGCCGGGGTCTGCACGCGTGCACTGGTTGCTAAATATATACTCTCAGCCCTTTTCCTGCGAGCGCTGGGTGCGATCGGCGCTGGCCGGGATCGGCGCTGGCCGGATCGGCGCTGGCCGGTCCGTCCCGTCAACATAATTCATGAGGTAATGCCGGACGACATGCGATGACATCATGGCGTGGCTGCGAGAGGCGGCGGCGCTGAAAAGGGCCACGGCGGTTTATAATGCAGGGATCCTTATTGATCCAAATTGTTGCCGAGCGAGAAGGAAGGAGAGGAATCGATGGGGCTGATCCCTCTCGGTTGATCTTTGGAGTTGTGAGAGGCCAGGTGAAAACTGATACATTAGAAGGCTATGAGGCCTTGCTCCCTGAGTGCATTAAGTCAGTGTTAGGCCTCCTACTCCTGTAGAGGTACTCACCGCAGCCTTTAGCCCCTTAAGAAGCTCAGAGTCGGATCATAAGTTCAAACATTTCTTAAATAAAAAGACAAGTCGGGCATAATTCAGGATTCCTTCAGACACCCTGAAGCCAAATGACCAAAAGATGAAGATGCTTTTTTCCCAGTGCTCACATTGTGCTGTCTGGGTAACAAATGGCACGGGGAGGTAGTAAACAAACCTCCCTGTTTATGTGGTGAATATAAACCCCCAACACAAATGTACCTCGCACAGAAGCTCGACACAGATGTTGCCGATAAAAACTACAGACAAATAGGATGCTGGTGGAGGATGCTTGGGCAAATCTTTATCTCACGCATCATCAAAATATTTTTATCTGAAACACAGCAGAAGAAAAGGGGGCTTAATATTCCTAAAAGTTAATATTCCTCTCTCTATTTTGCCATTTCTTATTTTTTAAATCTGGCAACTGGCGTATTAGATTTAGTGAGCATTAAAACGTAACGTGACATTAGCGTCATAATTCGTGCAAACCAAACACAATCCCCAGTATTATCGGTTTAACAAATGATGCTTCCGCGACCGCCGTCTTGATTGAATCCCCAACACAGCTCCGTCCTCCGTCCTCCGTTCTCGTGGCCGCTTGCCACTCTTTAGACAGCTCAGCTGGCAAATCACAGATAGACAGATAGAATATTCATTACAAAATCCATCTAAGGCTGCGGCCCCGAGCGTGACTTAACACGTCGGGACAATGTCCTCGGTGTGCAATAGCCTAGTGAGGACACCCCCACCCCCAGACATTAATCTGAGATTACAGTCACAAAACTATGGTGGAAAAGAGAAGGGATTATACTGCCTGCTCCTGTCTCATTCGTTTGACATGGACGTGGTGTGATCACACCTCAGGTTTTATCTTCTGTCCTGGCAGCGCACCACCTGTGCTGCTGGCGGTGTCTATAGGTGCTTTGAATGACCACCGTGGTCCATTAAAGTACTCATCATTCAAACACATTATGCAGTGAGAGACCTATTCATACATTCATAGAACAGGGGAAGCTTACACACTGAGAAGCACGAGAGAAAATCCATTCAAACGCCCGGCAAAGACTATTCCTCATGTCATCATGTCAAAGGTGATGCATTTTATTTTTCAATTTCACAAATGTTTTCATACAGTGCGGAATGACTAATGCCCGCGCCGAATGCAATGTTGGCCTCTTGTGTTGATGCTTCACATCAGATGATGTAGTACTAATCGTTTTTCCATTTAATAAGATGATTGCACAGTTGTATCTCATTCAAGATAATAGCTTTGCAATGAGAAAGATGGGAAGTCAAAAATCCCTCCAAAAATCTTCTAGATGCTGCTTCCCAAAATCATTTCAGTCGTTTTCGCTTGGCGATTCAACATGACCACGCTGTGATGAGTTTCAAGGTGTTTGTGTGGAACGTTGTCGACGTCATCGGAAGCACAGCACCTATCTGTAACACTTGCGAGCAGAAAAACATCATTGTCACGCCCGGATGCATGCTAAGGGGGCATCAGCAACAAGGAAAAACCAGAACCAGGCAGGCCTTGTTCTTTAAAAAGAATTTGCACAGCACTGCTTGGTTTAATAGGCCAAAATACTGGATCACTCAGAGGGTAATAAATGAGGAAGGGAAAGTAAGCAAAGATACAAGTCCCTAAGAGGGTACTTATGAGTTGGTGGCTGACTTATATAACTGCAGATTGGCTACTCTAGGAGAAGAGAGAAAACTAAATGTGAAGGTCTAAAAATAACTGCTGCACTATTATGCCCAGATTTGAGGATGAAACAAAGGCAGTAAAAACCAATCCAACAAATAGATTTATGATAATTACACTCATTTGAAGTAACCAACACGATCAGCATATAACATATAATGGTAGATGGCCGTGCTCCCCTTCGATTAAATCAATTATTCTGACCCAAACTAGGTAGAATATGCACCAGGCTTTTCTCCACTTCTGTCTGTATAATGATATGAAATAATGACTTACACCAACAGCACTTGAGATGGTGGAAGGCTGGATACCGATGACTTTGGTAGGGTTTAGAAATGTACATATATTATTCATCGCCAACTCGTTTTGAGAAATGCACCATTCATTCACTTTCATGTTCATCCCATGTTTCATGGAAATTAAGTCCTCTTCTCCAATGTCCCCTTTCTCTCGTTGTTTGGGGCAAACCTCTCGTGAACCTTTTTTGAACTTCCATTGAACGGGCTACTGATGATATACAAACTGATCCGCCTCAACCCAAAGCTAGTTTTGCTAGTCCTTGACACAGGTTGAAAGAGCTCCCGATTCTTCCTCACTTAAGAAATTGCCTCAACTTGAAAGTCATCTTCGGAAACTACCGCAAGTGACTGTGTTTCTGCCGCAGATGGCTCCCTATGTGGCACTATCTTGCGTTTTGTTCGATGTTTGCCTCACTGAAACACCAGTAAAATGGACTTTAACATTTGGAGCAGTGGATCCGAAACAAACAGCTCTTAGGACGACGACGCGGTACCGCAATGCTGCACATTTCCGACAGAAATTGGTAATTACGGTAACGTGGGCCACTCAGAGGGACTCGTTAAAATCCTGGAGACATGTGACATTAAGCCACCATTCCAACTTCTATCTGAGAGGTTGCCCTGAATGGCGTGTCATTTCACTGAACATGCTTTACGCTATTTCCTTGGTAAAACTAGAGGGCTAGAGCTATATATATATATACATCCTATACTATATATTATTTAGAGAAGACAACGCATTGCTACTCAATACTAATTTCAATTAGATGGATTTGGTCCTGAGAACCAGTATAACCAGGAGGTGCCGCCAGTTCATCAGCCATTAACAGGCGACACATTTGCTTGTGTATAACAATAACGACTACAACCATCTCCGTTGTCAACTCCAATCGACCCTCAACATTCAACAAGGAGGACGCCCCTCGGTCCAATATATCAGCGGCCATATTAGCGTCTGATTGGAAGCAGAGGGGCTCCCAAGGGAAATACTACATTATGCGTCCCCTTGACATTAAGCTATGGAGCGGAGAAGAAGGACACCCTCCCTTGAAAAATACGCACCTTGGCCGGGAACCCTCTGGCTGTCACCTAGAAGGGCGGCGGGCGTATAACGGCACATAAACACAGCACAAACTGCCAAGAGAGATAAGGAAGAGAGGGAGGCGTCGACACCTATTTTGACGCAAGACAAATGGCTCACAGAGAACTTATCAGAGGCGATTCATGTAGCTGGCAGAGGCTGAAGCTGTCCTAAATTTTCTTATTTTCCCTCCCTTCCCCCTCCTTTCAACTAAATGTTATTTATACACCTTGGACACCAAAAAGCACTGTCTAACAGGAGAAGGGATGCAATTATATTTTAATTTCAAGTGTCATTAAGTCCAAATAGGTAAGGCTATACTGGAAACCCTGACGTTTAAATTACAACAATGTAGGCGCAATCTTATTGCTCACTGCCTGGGGCGATGTCTGTACCTCCCCCTTGAATATACATAGAGCGGTACCTCAGTAAACAACTCGCATTTAAACCAAAAACAAGACAAAAACAATATATATATATATATTCTGTATGGATTTCCTCTCAGACAATTATGTGAAGGGAATAAGAGTGACTAATTGAACGCAGCACTGTAATCTAGTGACAATCAAAAAAGGCACACTTTAAACAGAACAACAAACAATTATAAGTCGTTCAATTTGGCCAGGGAAGCATTTGAGTTGATAACAAAATGAAGGCGCCTACAGTGATCATCCTGCTCACCGTTAGCTACATGTAAGCCTAACTTGTATTAGCATTATTTAGTGTCCTCCCAAGGGTCAGGCCCCCCCTGGCTTTGACTCGGCCCAACGGTGTGGGTCACCAGGA
Source organism: Gadus macrocephalus (assembly GCF_031168955.1). Taxonomy (NCBI): domain Eukaryota; kingdom Metazoa; phylum Chordata; class Actinopteri; order Gadiformes; family Gadidae; genus Gadus; species Gadus macrocephalus. Next base: position 2,617,861 of record NC_082398.1, read on the forward strand.
CGGACGCGCCATGTGGTCGGTCTGTACGTGTGCGCTCGTGTTTGAGGGCCAGAGTTCGCCGGGGGGGGGGGGTCAGTGGGGTGCTTCAGAGACAACAAAGTCCCTGTTTCACGCTTGCTTGCAGCTAGGATAAGTAGGGGCCAGGCTACAGAGTGTACAGAAGGCTGAGACATGGACGGATTAGAGATGTGTTTGGATAGAGGGCATGGGGGATGCTGAAGTTGTGTTTACGTGTCACAACAACACATCACCACCGTGGCACCATGGTGAGGAGACAATTCAGAGGAATGCTAATTAGCTACGAAGCTAACGCACAGCAATCTGTACCTGCATTTGGCCATTTCTTTGCCCGAGTAAGTAACATTACGTCTGATTAATTTCCTTCTAAAGCAATATTACACAACGCTCCTCGCCTTCTTTATGAAATGCACCTCGAATGTCCTAATGAACGTTGATTATGAAGAACATAAAATCGCAGAAATTGCAAGCATTAAGAGTTTTGTCGAGCAAGGCATTTAACCACAAGGCATAATGGCCCTGCCTTTTTTATGGCTAGATTTATGGGCAGCAATTATCCCTGGGTCCTCTCGCCAAATCTCCTTCGGGCTGACTGTCATACAAGCCTTTTTTCTTTGTGTTAATACCGCTGTAATTAAATGCACGGTTAGACTGGCGAGTGATTATCTTGCTAATGACTAATTGAGCTGTAGCTCACGTCACATTGTGTCGATGAGAATGATAATCAAATTTGAGATGTTTTGTCAATGTATCCCGCGAGCGAGGTAATGGCAGTGAGTCCTCAGACGGGCTGTCTTCTCTGTAAAAGCAAAGTCGAGAAAAAACGTCCCCCCTTTGATCACTGTCGGCGCTGTTAATTACTGCTATTACTATTATTATCACACTGAAACTCAAACTCGCGCCTTGTCCCTCCTTAAACCTGCCCTATATAACTTCTCTCCCTTTTCAAACCGAATTGTATCTCTCGCACGTCGGCTATCACTATTGTTCAGGATGACGAGATGAAATGATGAGCGTTTGCAGTATATGAAAACCCCTCCACCTACAGCTCAATTAACCTGAGGGATTTCATTCTTTCTAAGTCAAATCAGTCCGTAGGGGAAAAGCAGAGGGGATTCTGGATGCTGTAGTTCCACAGCTAAGTTGTGGTCCGGATGCTGGGGGCGGGGGGGGGGGGGCACTCAAGAGTCCTGTGGCGGGTTCATTACCCACCACAGAATGCAAATTAGTTCCAATAAACGCAACGGCTGCGATGACAGAGTCCCAGCGCCGTTTTTAAATGCATTTTGATTTCCAACGGAAAGCCGGCGATGCGTTTAGGCGTTGTATAACACCTAGCTCTCATACCAGACGACAAGGGAATTGTGAAATCTATTGCTCATAATGAGGGGCCCGGGCGGAAGGCATCCTTTACGCCGCCGCCGCCGCCGCTCCTCTCCACCCTCTGAGCAGTCTGTATGGTAAATGTCAGATGTTCTAGCGGGGAACAGCTTGGCTGTTTCATATCTTCATCCAGCACCGTGGCCACATTCCCCACAGAAATCTTATCCCAGTGTGGATTTATGCACAGCCGATTCATCTTAACACACAAGATGCATCTTTGTTTTGTGCAGGCCCCCGTCGAGGGACACTGAAGGATAGCTGGCAGTCGTTATCACGGCTTCTTAAGTCCACGAGGAGACAAAAGCCACATTTTAGTGAGTCACTCAAGGCGAACTGCCTCGTGTACAAATGTTGAGATGTTCCCTGATATCGAACCACCCCTAGCAATGCCCGGTGAATATGATTCATTAACCAAAGGACGGCTTAATAAAAGTCCCTTAACATATCCATTCACCCTTGTCACATTGACATGTAATGGTTCTTAACTCACTGTTGGAATCCCTGGTAACTGCCCACTCTCCTTTTACAGACTTGAGAGTCGAGTGGTTTGGGGGGTTTGCCTCCGATGTCGGCATGTCTGCGGTCCTTCATGTCTGCAGGCACTCTTAAGCAACATCATTGCATAAAATATAGATGTTTTCAAAAGGCTTCAAGAGGATAAGCAGGGCACCATCCATCCATCCATTTGGATGTGGCGAGGACACATCCCGAGAGGCATGAGGCTGTACACTATCACGTAGTGGTGTATTGCCTGGCTGTTAACAGCGCGCTCCATTCGCAAACACCACAAACCAGCAATTAAGCCTCTTATTAACTGAAAATGTGGGTACATCAGCTCATTTCCCTGGCAAAGCCCTCATGTATTTGCTGGCTGGCTACAGAGCAGTCTCGTATTACAAGCATTGCTACAGTAGTTCCCTACAGCATCTGTATGTTTGGTGCTCTGTGGAAGCCGAATTGCTGCTGAAATGACGCCAAATTAAAGCAGATTAACGCCAAATTGACCCAGAATTGACCCAGAATTGCTGCGAACACGCAAGTGGTGGAACCATCACTGGCGCAAGGATCAAGACCTCATAACATCTGAGACGAACATCTGTGCTCCTCATTATACTTTCTAAGGGCTGTAGGAGGAAGAATGCAAATAAATGAAGTGGCTGGCTGGTAAGGTCTTTTCATAATACAGGGGAGGCAGTAACAAAATAAACAGAATCCACCGTAAGAATAAAGAGAGGACATGAACAGGTAATGGCCCTCATCCATGTTGCTCACGTCCCTCCATTGTAAGCATGTTGCTTTGTGAGTCTCGTCCTGCCGCACAATACTTAATCAAAGGCAAATTTTGGCGAACTGCCGCCACAATGAGTGCCCAAGATAGAGTTTATAAATTGGCAGTAAAATGTGTTCCACCGACTATCGGCTGAGGAGCCCACTTACTTAACGTAACCCTTATTGGTGTGAGTGCTGCAATTTCTGAGACCACCACCCGCTCCCCTACACACACAACCCTTCTGCTCTTTTATTGTCACCAGGCCACTTCGCATTCCTTAAGTGACTGCCTCCATTGAGAGAGACCTTGGCTTGGGTTGGCTTGGATGCCTCCCTGCATCTCGCTGCATCCCCCAGGGGGTCCAAGCCTCATCTCGCAAACCTCTTTCACACCATTTTCTCCTTTTCCTCCTTCCGCCAAACGGCTGGGCTGTATCCATCTTATTTCGCGACTCAGGCCCCCGGCTCCAAGCGGCCGGCAGAACACTGTCAATACCTTCCCTTACAAACTGCCCATGAATACATGTACACCACAGACATGTGATTTAGCGCCCGGAAAACCTGTATGAGAGGGAACGACCGCCCCGTCGATGTGAGAGAAGCGTCGGAGACTCGCAGTCCGGAAGTGGCATCGGAATAACATTTGAAGCCAGTTTGGCGTGTCGGCATTCAGGCTGAACCTGGTCTCCTCTCGTCATACACCACCACGTCAAACCAATGTGAAACCATTCCTAACATAGGACAATAGTTGATTAAACCACACATGTGTGTGGTTTCATACTGCAACCGGCCTTAATCCTACGTATACATTTAACAATATACATTATGTATAAATAATGATATATATATATATATATATTTATATATTTATCATATATAATAACTACATTACACAAGCAGAAGGGCAAAAATACACAAAGCCGCCCGAAATTGAACAAAGTTAAGCAACGTTTATGAGGTCTGAGCGGCGATGAGGATCCATAATGACGATGAGCCCGCGTGGGCGGCCATGAATGATCTCTGCATTCGTCACCAGCACGGAGCCCGAGCATCGATCCCAGCTGCCACCACTCCGCCACCACTCCACACGCCGCGAGGGGAGGCAGAACGGGCCAGATTGTGTGGGGAGGGACGCTGCGAGACACGGGACCAGGTGCTTCTGGAAGCAGGTCCGCCGCCGCCGCCGCCGCCGCGTAGAGTGCCGATGGGACAGAGCTCTGCGCTATTCCCACCGCGGCTCTGCCGAGGACCTGCCCGCCCTCGGGGCCCCCCAGGGGACCAGGGGCTGTCAGACCGTGAGGCTTGTTAGGAGGCACCGGCCGATACAAAATGGCGGGTTTCCATCAGGGAGGCGTGGTGTTGCGGTTCACACAAAAAAGCGGTTGGTTGACATCCAATTGGGTTGAACGTATGAGATACTGCGTCTTTATTTTATTGGCTGTCTACGATTGTATTTTAATCGGATGGAAATTAAATGCACTGTCAATCTTGTTCACAAATTCATGAACAGAGTTTCATTAGTGGGGACGATATTAATTAAATGCTTGCCATATGTTTCAATGTATCTATGTAAGCGTGCATGCGTGTATCCATCTATTTCTATACATATTACACTAGCTATCTATTTTATAGCCACAATGGGAAAGGGAATTGCCATGTATTGTTCCAGAATTGACATCATGATGGTAAAATATCACACGCGACAGCTATCTGTTATACTCAAGCAGGCCGGGATGAGAGCGGGGGAGAGGGTCATCCATAAAAGATGCACGGTTGACAATGTGAGTTTGTCATGATGAAACAGAGATGCATTTATGTAATGAGGCTGTTGTGACGGACCACATCCGTCAAGATGAACACTTACCGCCCCACGCCTAATACCCCCCCCCCCCCCCCCCCCCCCCCCCCCCCCCCCCCCCGCCACCCGCTCCTGACTCCCTCCCTCTCCCTCCCCCAACTCTCATTGCTTCTCTGTACTGCTAGAAACCCTAGCGCTGAATCCCAATGATGTGAAATTGTAATTGAAGGCATATTTCAGGCCTAGTGTCTGTTAGGAGGGCAGGGATGGGATGGAGTGTGTTGGTGGTGGTGGTGGGGTTGGGGGAGGAGTCTTAGGTTTTTAGTGCGACAATGTCTGGGGAGAGGGGGGGGGGGGGGGGGGGGGGGGGATAAGGTAGAGGATTCAGGGTGGCTAATACAGTCTGAATGCCGGGGGCCTGTCGCCGAGACAATAGACATCTGCGTATTGGTGGGTGACAGGTAATATGGGGAGCTGTTGGGGGTGGGGGGTGGGGGTGCAGACAGCGTTTAGCACGGACAATTGCAGCAATGGCAGCAAGGTAATTGACGGAATAAACTAGAAAGTGATGGGAATTGTTTGAGATTCGACAGAACCGGGTAAGAGGCATGCAGGACAAACATAATGTCGGAAGGGGAAAAAAGTGTGTGGGGAAGGGGAATATTTGTGTCAGAGTGTGTGTGTGTGTGGGGGGGGGGGGAAATGGATAAATGAGGCCAAAGCCGGTCGAGGGAGGCGGAGGGAGCGATGGAGGAAGGAGGAGGAAGAGGAGGAGGAGGGAGCAGAGGAGGAGCAAGTTTCTCCCCCCCAAGTTTCCCCGAGATGTGTCTACCTGCCAAGTCTCCACTCTGAACAGCTGCCTACGACTCAGAGGGTGAGAGTTGAAACACCTTCCAACCTCGGCCGGCCTAGAGCCCTTCTGTAGCTGGGAAAGGGTGTGGGTGGGTGGTGCTGTGGTTCGCGACGGATATAACAGCATACCCAGCTTTGAAAGAACGCCGCGTCTGAAGCAAAACCTTGATGTGCTTCATCAGGACTCATGATACAGCATTGCACGCTTCCGGCAAAATAAGACACGTGTCCAAAAGAAAAGATCTGTGCTATGGTATATATACTGAGGACGTGTGCTGTGTGAGTTGGAGACAGTGAAGGCAGAGGGAGTTCAAACGATTCACACAAAGCCTTCACTTCACTGAGTGAATCGCTCGCAACACCCGCCAAGTGCCGTGTCGACAGACACAGAAGGCCAGAGAGAGCACAAAGAATTAGCTATGTTCCCCGCTATATTTAGTCGCCTTCCTTCACCGAGGGTGCCGTAAAAAACGGGACGCGCAGCACTCCTGCGTCGCTATCATCCCATCCTAAGGCGAGTTCCCCCTGGAAATCATTGTCATTCCTCCCATCCACTCGTTAGCGGTCACTCTTGGCAATCCGCCTTTGGCCATTCACACCCTATCTCTCTCTCGCTCTCGCTCGCACCGGCTCCCTCGCTCTGCCTCTTCTTGAATCACACCTGCAGAGTGTGTGTGTGTGTGTGTGTGTGTGTGTGTGTGTGTGTGTGTGTGTGTGTGTGTGTGTGTGTGTGTGTTATTTAAAGTGGGCCATCTCGCCAGCTTGCTCGGCAGGCTCTGCATTTGAAATGCTCCGCCGTTAAAGACATCCTCTTGCGTCGGGGACAGGCATGCGCTCGCTTCATTCATCGCCGTCCAAAAGGGTTTTAATGACAGCACGTGTGCCTGTCATTATAGCGAGGATAATAAGCATTTAGGCTATTATTGCTGAGGTTCTTCCTTGTTACTGCAACGCACACCTCTGTCGGGCCATTTCGTTTCCTTTTCATCCGTCTGGGTTTACGTGAGTGAATGTATGACGGGAACAGGGAACAGATTATATCTGGGTAAGACGGATGGTGCCAGTGTGATTCAACTCTGAAACACGGTAACCTCCTGTCCGTACCTCCAATAAATTCAACATGCACGACCTAGAATGTTGTCAATGATACACCTAGCCGGAGGAACAACCAAAACATTTCCCCGTGCTTCCCCAAAGTTAATCCATTTACGGCCAAACTCTGCCTCGAGCAAGTATTGATCAAGCTCACAAAACACAAATCCCAGGACCTCAAATTGCCCCCTTTCAAGCTGTATTTATATATTTTCTTTGGTGCTTGAACGAGCTGTCTCTGCCTCTGTCTCTCTAAGTTAAGTGGTAGAGGGGATGTATTCACAAAGGAGTTCAAGACTAGAATTAAGTAATGAGCTCTTCACATCCGCAGTAACGAACAGCGGAGAATCACTACACAAAACAAATATTCCCTTAATAACCATGTATATGAACAACCCTTCCCTTGATATAATGCAAACAATGGCACTTTTTCTACATTTTGGAAGGGAATCTCTTGGTATATATTTTTTTCTACTGTGTCTTTGATACATCCCACGAGAAGGATGATGTTTGATATAAATCCAGTCTCTAAGACTCTTGTATTCTCCCATCTCTCTTTGAAGCTTTGGGGAACAAAGAAGGAATTTGTGAGGAGGCTTAGCCAACCAAGTGTACTTTTCCCCCCACCATTCTTATGTTTTTACCATGGGTAGCAATGGATATCAATTGATAAGGGGCATGAGTCCCCCCAATTCCTCTGTCTCCATCCAGCAGGTTCCATTCTGGTGTATTATTCACAGGTAGAACGCTTTATGCTGAGATGCAAAAAATGTCATGAAACAAAAGTGAATAAGATTAACTTCAACCGCACAACAAAAACAATTTATTGTGGAACCGAATCATTCGCAGTGAATAAAACAGTTACAGTATTTTTTGGTTCTTTCAAACTAATTGTGTTTTTTCGTCCTTGCATTCTTTCAAAAGGCCAAATCTCAAGTGAGCGAAGCCCTCAACTCAAGGCTCAGGGAAAAACAGCGCTTCGATCCGCGGCGCGTGTTTATCATTTTTCTCCCCGCACTTGAACACAAGCCAACGCTACAGTAGATGAATGAAGACCCCCACAAATAATCTGTGTCAGGATGCAAACGCAGGCCAATTAGACTGGCTACAAAGGGAGTGGAACCACTGCGGCGAAGGCAGGCCCAGATGCAAGCATTAAAAATGAAAATAAAGAGATAAGCAAGAGAAAATGAAGAAACAACTCAGCTCCAAAAAACAGGATGGGGATGGGGTCGGGGGGAGGGGTGTAACATGTCATGTGTCTCTCTTTCATCACATGATCCATGGATCTTCTGCTTGGGAACCGGATCCCATTCAACTGCCAGCATCCACCCACCCACCACCACCACCCACCACCTCCCACCAGCACCACCACTTTCCCCTTCTCCACCTCCTAGGGTTTCCCTCTTTGTTGCACATCAATGGGGGAGGGTAGAGGCAGCATTAAGTGGGATCATTTGATCACTTCCTCCCGGAATGGGAGGGAGGGGGGGGGGATTCTAGAAACCAATGAAATTAGGGTATGGCGCCCCAGATGTATATCAAAGTGGGGATAAAACGGAGAGAAAATGATACTAAGGAACTTTAACAGTGCGCTGGCACTGCAGCTGTTATCAGATGGAGATAGTGGGTCGGATGAGGGTCACAAGCAGTGCTCTGTAACGGGCGTTGGAGAGGCTTGGGAGTTAGTACAGGTCCAGTACAGCACACTGCAGGGAACAGATCAAACACAGCCCCATACCGTGGGACATCAGTAATGAAGAAAGGACGCACGCATTGGCTGGACTATTGTTACTGTTGCAGGCGTATTATGATGTCGTATTACCCCGTCTTATATGTGTGATACATGCCCCTTGCTTATAATTAGCGTTCATTAGTGTTCATAAGTGTTTATTGGATTGCTTTTAGAAAAACCATGCTTGATGAACAAATTGAATCAATACGATTATTTATTTACCAATTTGTTAAAAAAGCAAGGTACCACATTACAGATCAGGGAGACTTCAGGGATTCGTTGGTGTTTTTATAAATCATTACTTTTTCGTACAAACTAAACGCTGGCCGGTCATGAACGCACATTCAGTCAAAACATGAAACTGCATCACTTCAATGTCTGTAATGAAATGGAGAACTAGATGGCATCTGCATTTAGATCGTCCCCGTCCTCCAGCCGGATCCTAACCAAATTATTTGTGAGATGGAGGCCGGCATATGGAGACACCCGTCCTCTGAATCCATCCAATTGTGGAGCCCGAGCACTCTGCATTCTGTTCTCACACGTTTCCACCATTTGAATTGCAAAACCGTCAAAACACAGGTGAACTCGCTGGCGCTAAAGTACTTCTCAAACAGACAGGCGGACGGATAAACAACGTCTGAGAGGACGGACAGAAGGACCAAAAAGCAAAACAAACAATCTAGGCCTCGTGCTGCGACCGCCCCTTCCCCATTGCCTCACAAATTGGGAGATTTCTCGTTTCTTCCAAAGTGCGGACCGCTCGCGTGTGTGGGGGATTGTGTCTTTTAAGGCCTGCCTTAAAAGACATGAAGTAACACAAGAGGAACCTGACAGAAATGAGACAGCCAGTGCGACTGACTGACTGGCTGACTGACACATCCATCTCCCCACGATCTGTCTCTGAGAGCGCAAGGAGGGGGGGATCGCTGCTTCACCATGCATGAAGAAGAGCACTGCTTATTAGCAAGGGGAGATGGGGAAGATCGGCAGACAGAGGGAACAGAGAGAGAGAGAGAGGAAGGGAGAGAGAGGATGGATTCCATTGTTTCAGGGGGATGAAGGAATCCTTGTCTCCTTGGGATTGAGCGGATATCCGTGGCACACGGTTGAGATTTCGAAAGTGAAAAGCGTTGACGCAGGCTTAAATGTCCTCGATTCAATTCGAGAAATGAGGCGAAAGTGTCAGCAGTGGACCGTAGCAGGACTCAACGTTAAATTTTGCCGCGATTAGAATCGTGTCATAAAGGCCTCTGGCTATTGCCTAAACTGCAGCACTATCAACGTTTTTTAGGAATTAGAGTGCAACTGAGGGGCATTAGAGTGGAAATTGCATGGGTTAAGGCGGTGTAATATTTAATGTGAAAGGTCTGCCTTTCCCTGGTGGGTGGATGCAACACTTTGGAAATCAAAGGACAAGCGGAACAGTAAATGTCACTTTGAACAAAGGCCTTTACATTTCATTAGTGCACAGCCTTCCCATGGAGCATATTTAGCTGAAAACAAACCCTAAATGTGAATGTGCAAATTGTACTCTGGAAAAATACTAATTAACTTTGATAATACTATATATATTAAAAAAAACATTTCCTAAATAACTTTGGCTTCGGTTAAATTTGCAAACTCCACTTTATTTGACACTAATGCCATTGTACCAGAATATATATATATATATATATATATATATATATAATTAATTAAACATATATATATACCCTTTGAAGAAATAAACAGTGTACATTTATGCTTTAGAAATGAACCAAACATTTCATGGGAAGCTGTCCTAGAATGTGTGCTTATCGGATCAATCAATAGCCCAGACTTCTTACGTGAACACTGGCTTGTCACATACACCATCTCAGCTTCACAGCCACCACAATATGAGAGCTGTATTGATTGTCTGCCTTTGAGAACACTTATGGTGTATGAACGTGTGGGTGGCAAAACAGCAAAGGAAACGGTCATTTGTTTGTTATGGGTGCTGTGGGAATTTGAAATTTTGAAAATGATCATAGCTACAAAATTCCCAGTACATAACTGAACAAGGCAGGGGGTACTGTGAGTACAAGTTTTAATGTAAGAAAAAACTAACTTGTGATGTACACTATTGCGCTACGGTTTTGAGCTAACAGGATTGCTTATTTTACAAAACAATGTATGTTCAATATATATTCAATAAGGGCTTACATATAGCATCACGGAACACTGAAACATTTATTTGGAAAATGTAAATGTCTCACTAAAGCCAATGGTAGCTCATAATAATTGTTTTACTCTTCTTTCTCAGAAGAAAAAAGAATGTCCACTTAGTATTCATGGTTAGGGGGAATAGGGCTCAGGGGAGTTGTAGTCTTTATTCCAAAACGCTTTGTAGGAAACACTGTTTTCCAAACTGTGGAACGATTCTTTGTTTTACATGGGTTAATCTTGACTTAAAAAAAGTATATAGTTGACGTAGATCTGTTTTAAACAATGTCCTCATTGAGGATGTAGATCCAAAGCCATCGTACTGAATCAATTATAAAAAAGGATATAGTTGACGAAGGTACGTTTTAAACGATGCCCTCATTGAGGATGTAGATCCAACCCATGAATCAATTAGGTCACATTCGGTCGGGCACTCAGCGCCGAAGAAAACAGAGAAAAAAATAAAAATAAAGCTTCCTCTGAGTCATCTGACATGAGCTGACAATTTCCTCCCCTGCTTCGCTCGTGGTCTTTCACAGTTGAAGGGGCTTGTAACATGAAGCCACGCACTGCAGAACAAATGTTGTTTTGTCTCCCGCTGTGGAGCATCTTTGTCTCCCTTTTTTTCCTCTTTCGGTACAGATCAGAGCCCTGGAGTGCCTGAAGTGTCACGGTCAGAGGAATGCCCGGCTATACGATGGAGCACTAAGCGGTTTGGTAGCATGCAGCCTCCCAGAGCATGCTAGACGACTGATGGGTGATTCCCGCGGACAAGCCTGTGTGAGACACACAACGTCCTGTTCCACTGCCTACTCGTAAATGTCTAGTCTTCCTTTCTTTCTTTCTTTCCTTACCTCATTCACCTCATCCCCCCCTTCCTCTCTTTATTCCTCCATCATTCCTTCCTTCCTTTGATTCTTTCTTACTTTCTTTCCTTAACTCATTCACCTCAAACTCACCTTCCTCCCTTTATTCCTCCATCCTTGCTTCCTTTCTCCATCCCATGGTGCTGCATTACCAGCTACAATAATCGCAAGCAGACTATATTGACGATTTCAGATAGAAAAGAGTCTGAGATTTCCAATGGCAGAACTACTGTGTGTGCACAAAGTTTGCACTGATGCTGTGTGTGTGCTAATTCTGTGTGCAAGTATTGGATGAGGTTCTACAGCTACTGAGCTCCTTAAGATTTCAACACCAGCAAACAAACAACATGATGCAAAACGCGAGTGCACAGAACACGGTCCTCGGAAGCGCGTCAACACATTTGCCTTGTGTTGATGAGTAGCCAACGGAGCTAAAATAGCAGTGATGTTGGTTGTAATTATGTCGGGGGATAAAAAATAGGAAAAGCACCAGCTCCACCATTCATCAGAATATGACAAGAGTTGTCATCAATCATTTCATTTTTGTTCATCGCCGAAGGACTGTGCGTCATTGCTGTTGCAGTGCAAAAATAAACATCAGTCGCAGACAGACCCACAACAAACTCTTCAAAGGGGCTTTTGAGTCAAGCGGATGGACATGGAAAATTGGTTTCAATTGTGAATCTGGAGAGGAATAACTGATCTCATAAGTCTCAAGCACAATTTCTTTATGAATAATTTTTGCGTGTTATGTTATGTTTTCAATTTGTTTTTGTTTGTTTTCCTGAAATTTCTCTAGCTAGGATTATTCTTCTCTCTTTCTCTCCAAGCAAAATTTATAGAATTTTTTCATACCGTCAATAATTAACATTTATGTTTTGAAAAACACTGACATAAAATTGGCACACAAATTCAGATGCATGCAGTTCCAAAAGAGGATTCGAAAAAACCCAAGCTGTCTTTTTCACAAGCTAAATCTGAATATTCACAATTGATTATGCTCCACACAGTGCTGAAAGACTGTCCATGAATTAGGTTTGTTTATCTATGTCAGCTTTCCAACTATGGAAGTCTAAATTATGAACCACAACAGAAAAATACAAGTTTATTTGTCAAATTAAAAATGTTGTCACATTGTGACAGTCTGAGCATCATAACTAATAATTAAACTCATACTTGAATTGAATGGGCAGGAATACCTGAAACGACATAAACTATAAATGAATCATCACTTGAAATTGCTAAGCCAACCATCTCTATCGCTGTATAATTACACCTCAACATTATTTATTTTTTATTTATTTTATGAGGTGTCATTGTTAGGGAAAAAAAGGCCATCCGTGCCAAGCGATGGCCTTGGCACTGCCATTCCCAATCAAGTCACCACCCAAAGCAAACACCTCCATCGCCTAAAGCTGAAACCGCAACTGATGTCAGGTCACACCGTCTCAGAGAAATGCACTCGCTATGGACTGGAGAGAATTGAAACAGTACAGAAGTTAGGTGGAACAGCTGTCGGTAGAGATTCAGAGATAGAAACAACGGCAAAACATTTTAATCACATCAATAATTGATGGGGAAGACCTTCACATGGAATTAATGAATCCAAAGGGGAGTCTTTGATGTCAGAGAGACTGTGACATTCAGATTTGCGCTTGGCTGAGTCCGAACAAGATATAGCTTCTCAGAAATAGCTGACTTTGACATTGACCACACATCTTCCATCACATTTGATATCCGACCCCAGACAGGCATATTATTACCCCAAATATGGATTTCCAGAATCACATAACAGGGAGAAACCATACCTCTTTTTGGGATCACTTTGAGTCTCCTTTGATTTAAGGCTCAGACCCGAATTAAGTCAATACAAACTGACCAAAAAAATCAAATTACTGCATGTTTTAGTACTTATATGAACGCTAACCCTGGAACCCAGTACAGCATAGGATGCCATCGTTTGGGGAGAGGTTTGCTCGTCTTATATTTTTAGTACAGCCATCCTTCATTCCATCCGACTCGGAAGCACCACAGGCTACGCTTCCTGCCTGAAAGACCTAATATCAAAGTCGAGCTCCCTACCTTCCTGCACTCAGGGCAAGGACCGGACCCTCGCCCTATATTAAACATATAAAATAGATTGCACTGTTTGTCAAAGGAGTAACGTCTGAGCCAGTTGCCCTGGCGTAATGGATGGAAATCGCGAGGAGCATGATTTAGAATGATTTATATGTTCACATACGTCTGACCCAATGACAGCCAACGACTGCTGCATCTCGGTCAAAGCCACTTGCCCTGCGGGGTCGAGTGGGCAGTGTATGTCAAGAAGGGGGTCTGGATCCACCTCGTACATGGAGGCAGTGTTCAGGGACACGTTAAAGCTTACTGGATCAAGGTGTTTTTTCTGGGGGGGTTGGGGGGGACCCAGGAGTCCCTCACGGTGTACACCAGTACTTACACCTCACTATCGGTATCTGGGCAGTGAAGGATTAAGAGATTTGTCCACTGTCAATATTTACCAAGCCACACGGCTTAGCATGGTGGAAGAATGTAAGAGTGACGGATCCGTCCCAGATCTGGGCCAGGTTGCTATGCTCTCTATGCTCCTGGTGGCTATGTCAAATTTTCCTTAACATCCGACTATGGCGAACGCAGAATATTTTGACTAAGGTTAATTGGGTGGATTCAGGGAGGCCCCTCGACGTGTTCGAAGGCAGATGCTAACGGGACGTAGCATCTGTGCTAGCGGAAAGCAGAGGCGGTTCTGCTGGCTATTGGCAAAGGGGGCCGCAGCCCTCCGAGAAAACAGCTAAAAGCCATCGGAGACATACACATATGCTGTTCTATCACACTCTCAACCCAAACCACTCGATACACGTGAGGATGGGAGTCGAGCTGCCAAGATATGAGAAAATCTGAGCTGATAGATTGTACCGGGAAAAAAAGGGAAAACGTCCCCGAAAGGGAACAGACACCATTAGTCGGGCAGGGCTCCATTGGTTCACAATGGTGCACTCCAAGGCAGCACCAAATCTGACACAGTTAAGAGGGCCTGGCTGTGCAGTCTACTGTATAGCCTCTGGGAGTGATTCATCGTCCAGACAACATGTGTTTGAATGTGTGGCAAATCCGACCTCTGCTCCCTCATTGGTGGTCGGGTGAGATTTATGGTCAAAGTCAGTCAAGAGGGAAAGAAAGGTGACATTGAAATCTATAGCTCCATGGTGGATGGTTGTATTTAATATTTTTTATATATTTTTGAAAACATCAGCAGTGACACGATGGTATTATGTTCTGGCCGGAAGGATATGCCAAGGTATTAGCAATGTGAACCCTCACAAACTGGCCAAAAGTTAAGCATTGTAATTCCTTGCACAAACACGCCCATAAGGTTAAGGTTAAAAAGTAAATTAATCTATACATTAAAGAGCATTGGTATATATTAGAATACAATTTCATTTATTATGGATGTGTGGATGGATTGAGGAAGATTACCTGGCTGCTTTAGCTAAGCCAAATCTGTACAAACCACCTATGGATCGAGCAGCTGCCGGTGTCAAAGTTTTGCCACCGTTCAACGCAGTCATGTATGTCAAAGATTATGCACATACATGCATACAAAACTACAATCCAACTCCTACGGGGTGATTGCATGGTGGCTGTGAGCGTTCAAAAAGGTGATTGCCAGCTATAAAAGCTACAACCGCATAGGCCGGCACAGTATAGATGTATGCATTTCAGTGGAAGTTGACCACTTTCTTCTCCTTAGGACACCCGGATAAATAATGTATCCAGCGACTGACCTCTTTGTCAGGCAGTGATTCAAAGGGGAGCTGAACCTGTCAAAGGTGATTTGTTTCAAGTTTGAACGCGGAGACAGCAAAGTCACCCCTCCGCCACAGCTCCTGTGTTCTGCGGCAGGTTAGCGGTGAGAAAAAAAGACCAGAATCTGGATATTTAATCCATCAGATCTTCTGCGGCTCACCCTTAGCCCCGCTGTAATAGGGGTGGCCGTTACAGTGGAATCACAAGACGTCCCCGATTGATGACCCTTTCGCGGTTACTTCCTGCGGCAAGGAGGACAAGCCCTAGCTGCTACAATCAGACGTTGCTAGCGTCAAGAATACAACCTCTTGTTTCTTATGTGTATGATGACCATCGTAAGTAAAGGCCTTGTGTTATTAATCAGGACTGGGGAGATGGAATGGCGTATTCTAACGATGCGGTCACTCTCAAATGATCCGTGGCCAAACTGAGGGCTGGATGGGTGGCATGAGTGTTGACTTATTTAACAACAAGCGTACTAAGGCTGAGGTGAAGGAGATATATAGGAGACTGGTGTGTACGGTTTAATGAAAGCCCTGCTCTCCCCAGCCCTGATAGATACACCCGTTCACCCATGAAAACTGACTGCACTTTGTCAACTGTCAGGTTATATAGTGGTGAGGAAAAAAGGACTGTAAACCTTGACGAAAAAACACAACACCAATCGGCGCACCGGTGAGAAAATCCACAGGAACGAAAAAACCAAGAAAGAAGCAAATCTTTTGAAGCCAATTTCGAGCTGTTTGAAAAATGAGGACTGCCAGTTGGCGGTTGGGCTAAATTAATGTATGATATATCTTAAGATCTATATCCCAGCAGTGTGTGTGTGGTGTTGTTTGTGCATTGCCACACAAGATGGCAGCTCTTAGAGACCGAGATATGCGGAGACGCACGGTGCTATTCTCCTCCCATTTTCCTCCCTTTTATTTTTTAACATCCATGCCGTGATAATCGTAACAGAGTCTAATTGATTTGAACGGGACGACAATTAGTTTAAATTAATCATTTCATTTAATCATCCGAATCAGTTTCGAGGCTTCCCGTCTCAAAACATTGTTTTTTCCTTTTCTCCCGGTGGTGGTTATCTCTGGAGTCTGTAGAAATGCCTTCCATCCGGTGTCTGACATTGCGATGGAGCGCACGTCGACGCGAAGCTCGCCGCGAAATACAGAGCAGAGGAAGGGGAGAAAGAGAGGGAGAAATAGAGGACCCTGAGCGCTCACAGAGGATCTTTAAAGGCCTTGATGATCCTTTCCAGATAAACTCCGGGATTATTTCCGGAGCTGGCAGTTCATCACGCCCGCATGAGAGGGAGGGAGGGAAGAATGGAGAGAGAGAGAGAGAGAGAGAGCGAGAGAGCGAGAGGGCGAGAGAGCGAGAGCGAGAGAGAGAGAGAGCGAGAGAGCGAGAGGGCGAGAGAGCGAGAGAGAGAGAGAGAGAGAGAGAGCGAGAGAGCAAGAGGGCGAGAGAGCGAGAGCGAGAGAGAGAGAGAGCGAGAGAGCGAGAGGGCGAGAGAGCGAGAGAGAGAGCGAGAGAGAGAGAGAGAGAGAGAGAGCCTTGTCAGAACGCCATTCTACTGCCAATTAGTATCAATTGGGAGGGGTCAGAGGAAAGAGTTGGAGTGTGAGGCTACTTCACAGTGTATTTCCAACTATTCCTTTACACAAGAGATCAGCCGGGGTTGACGTACTCACCCGTCCCCCACGCACCCTTCAAATGTCTTCACCGACGCAGGGGAAGCAAGTCGTTTCTTCTACCAAAACCACTAGCTCATAACTCATCCATAACTCAGGGCATTTATTTAACACGTTTGAAAACCTCAAAGTCAGCTGCGTACATCCTCAACCCCGAGACATCCTACTTCCACCGGATTTGTGAATTTTGTATGGTCCATCAACAACAACAACCACCTGGACTCACGCAATGCAATGTCTTCTGGCCGTTTCCTCCAACAGCAACATAACCCAGAGACACTGACCGCAAGGCCTGTCTGAGGCCCCCAGTGGTACTTGAGGAAATTAACATTTGATGAGGATTTGGCTGCATATTCACTGAAGTAAGGCCTACCCAGTGGATATCATTGAGTGTGCTAAAGGGTGAAGGAATGAGCGAGTAGAGCACTGCTGCTCTCCCCAGCATCCCATGAGCAACTCGCTCGTGACTCCTAGGACTCACAAACAAACACACACCAGCGCACACTGGAAGCCTCATGCCACCGACTCCCGTCCTGTGCTGCCCAGCCTCATAGCGCTTGACAACACAAACACACACACACATAAATACAGACACTCCTGTATTGTGTGTGGGTGTGTGCGTGCGATGGTCGGATGTTTGTGGATCGCTGGAGAAGACCCTATGAGTGTCAGCCTTGAGAGACACCTGATAGGCAGAGGGACCCTGCTTCGCCTCTGTGTGTATCACAGCATGTTCTGCCCACTTAGCAGCTGAGGGAGGACATGCTGGTGTGTGTGCGTGTGTGTGTTTGTGTCAACATCCCCCGCCCCCCGCAACACCCTTCACAAAACAACTGCAGCATCACTTGATACGATAGGAGTTGTGCAAGCATCTGTGTCACTTACAAAATATTGGGAGAAAAACATGATTATGTTATCACGTTCTATCTGGTCACAGACTTGGAACACGAGAGTTTATTTGTTGAAGGCTGCTCTCCCCTTGATGCGCTCACGTAGATAACTGCAGTGTCTCTGAGGGTTATCGAAGCAACAACAATAAACAATGGCTCTATCGTCAGATTGCTCAAATGCGCGATCAATCGATCGTTCATTTCCTGTACCTGCCCGTATCTAATTAAACAGCGGGGGCAAAGCAACAACAAGAAAACAGAAGAAGAAGGATAAATCGATGAAGATAAACCAATCTGTGTCCCAAAGTGTATTTCTGAACAGAGGAGACAATCAACGCGGTGCAGCCTCTTTGTGGCGCAGTGGGGTGTCATGGCTGCTGTCTCCCACCGCAGCAGAGAGTCCAGAGTGACTTCTAAAGTCAGTGTGACATATTCCTCCCAAACAGTAGACACACAGCGAAGGTCCTGGGGAGAGGCGGGCAACGAAACGAAACCAGCACTCCCTCCCTTGAACTACGAATGTGTGTGTGCGTGATGTGCATTTGTGCGTGTGCATGTGTGTGTGTGTGTGTGTGTGTGTGTGTGTGTGTGTGTGTGTGTGTGTGCATGCGAGTGTGTGAGAGGGAGTCAGACAGACATGTCAATGCCGTTTTTCCAATCTTCTGGGCCATTAATTGTCCTCAATTACCATTCCAAACAGATAACTGGGAAGGACATTAAAGCTGATGATTCATGGATCCTGGGATCATCAAGCGGCACGTCAGAAGAGTTATGAACACGATTTATTGACAGAGATTTTCCGGGCGCACGTCGCAACCGCGGTGGACACACTTCACCGATCCAGCGGCCCGTAGTGTGTATTTGGAGACATTTGGACTGCGCGGTTGTTGCGCATGCTTCATAAAAGGCAACAACTGAGTTTATATCGTAACACACATCATAACCTAATTGCTTCTAAAGACCATCCCGAATGGATGTGTCACACGGCGGAAAGCAACCCTGTGTTCCGTCGACACGGGGGTAAATGTGATCGTGTGCCAGAGGTTTCTGGAACAGTACGGGCCCACACACAGCAGACCCCACTCACGCTTTCTCTAATATCCCCGGCTGACAAGAAAATATGACCCTTTTCATCGCATCATGTTCCTGTGTGGTGCTGCTGTGTTTGACAGCCTAAAAGGTGGAAAATGTCTGAGTCGTCACTCAGGGCACCGCGCGGTGCGAGGCAGCCGTTGCTATTTAGTGGTCAGCTTAAGCGCTCATGATGTATGCCATCGGTGTGTTGCCCACCGTTTCGATATCTCGTTTCTTGTGTCCACCAAGGCAAATCGTCCTTGCTAGGTCGAAAAGTAAAACACTTAAACTGTTTTTTTGAGTTGCCATAAAAAATGAAAAAACTAGTGCCATTGTGTTCGCCTTAGAAGGGCCACCCCCCCACCCCACCCCCCCCGAAAGATAAAGAGAAGAGGGATTGATCCGTTGTCTACTGTAAGTCATCGGTAATTGACTGCGGTTGAGTGCTTAGGAGACGTTTCCATCAAGGGATCTCAATGGGGTTAGGGAATTAGTGACAGTGGGGTTGCCTTCACTGTGCTGCGTGTTGAATCAACAAGCATGAAGATAAGCATGCACACAGAATCATTTGGTGAATGGGCCCGCTGGTAATTACTCTTAAGGAGCCCTCCCAAATGGTGCCAGTATTTCAGCGGTTAACCTTTTGTTAATCAACCCGCGCTGTAACGACGGTATCTGTTTTTTTAAAGCAGAGTCATGCCTCGTCAAGTGTGTCCAATTTGGGCAGATAGAAAGATATCACAACCATAGACAAGTCCATTAGTCTAGAATGGGATTTGGTCATTTAGATGGTAACTGGTGATTCCGTAATTATTTGTGTTGTGTCAAATCAATGAAGTATGCTATTCTTAAATATTGTACGAGATTGGGCCAAATATATTGTTGCCTGCATTCGGTTAAAAAAGGACAATATGGGGTAAAGCCATGACATGGTTTTCACAAACAGGATGCTTACACACACTTGAATGTGTTAAATAAATAAATACTGATCCACTACAAGTGCAAAACGACATAACACTGACAGAACCTGATGAGAGACAAACTTATTCTGTCCTGATGGGCTTAGCAAGGCTGGAATTAACTTTGAGAGGTCAAAAAGATGCAGAGGGATCCATAACATATGTAACAGATAATAGGCTGACCTACAATAACGTCACAAAAGAAAATACAATCAGCAAATGCAAAATTGTGAATGGGAACCACTTGGATGTCGTTACTCTGCCATATTATTATTTATCCCATTGACTTTTGTTATTTCAGCACTCCTGTGGAAAACTTGTGCAATTAAAAGATTCGAAAAATAGATATCGCCGATAAGACGTCCTTGGACGCAACAATGACAAATCCTTTATCTTCCCAGATTCCCGACTGGAGGCAGCTTGTTAATTCCACACCCTGTGTTTTTCCGACATTCAACCGATCCAATTAATCTTTTTACGCTGCCATTTCCCGCCCCGGCCGACTACAAGGCTTTTCCTGGGATGATTACTGATGCTTCGTTAGGGCACAAAATGGACGCTGTTTCTCCCTGGCATCCTTGCCAGTGGTCGTCTTGCTGACTGAACAAGACTGCAGGACAGTGTAGTACAGCACAAAACAGGCTGAAAGGGACTAGTTCTAATATGTCAGTTTTTTCGGAAAACGGTTAGCTGTATTTGTGTATTACCGATGCCTTTGTACACCATCTCTAGACTGAATCTCTACATGTAGAGCTTTGACCAGCAGGTTAAGAAGTAGTTGTTCTGTTTATACCTTAACCATCTCATTATTATAATATATATGCATTGATTTATAAATCATTAGTCATTCTGGTAGAAGACATAACAATTATAGGGACTCTTGCGAAGATATTGCCTACTTATTACTTCTCTGTTTGTCCAATTAGGGCCTGTTGTTGCCAGTGCTTTTCACTACATGTTCAGTTTCCTCATTATCAGTAACGAAGACCATAACATAGATTTGATCAAATAAAAGGCATTTTAGCAGAAATACGATGCCATTTAATGGCTGTAATGAATACAGAAAAATAATTGAAAAAGTTTCTCTCGAATCTTACACAGACCTATCTTTTATGCAAGGGATTCTGGGAAGTTTGAAAGTGCCTATTACACAATCAGTATTCCTCGGAGACTCCCTTGGAGACATTCCTATCCAAGGTAGTCGCATCTCGTCAAGAAGTTGGGCACTTAAATAAAAAAAAAACACAGACATACAGAGCTGGACACTTTGCACACCTCCATCCAGAACCCCCAAATTATCAGGCTACCAAGTGGTGGGCAGCGACAAAACACACAGCAGAGGTGAGAGATGTTTATGCGACACCCCTAAAGAGTGAGAAACGACTCTCTCTCCAAGGCCTTCGTCCGTCCTCGACCCTGGCTCAAACCCCCCCCCACGAAGCTTAACCGTGCTCACAATGTCAGGGCAAAGCCCATGCGCACGCGGCTTTCACACTGCTCTCTCGAGTCTTTACGTGGATTTCCTGGGCCGAATCGCAGGCCGAATCGGGTCGACATCAGCAGAGTTTGTATCCGTGGGGAACGGAGGCCGGGCAGCTGGATGCGGACCGGGGTGGGTGGGCCAAGGTAACTGTGGTCAGGGGCCACTTTTCATACGATCAAGACAGGGTCACAGTTGTGTATTTTAAACAGGACGGCACGACGGTGATTATATAGGTGACTCGGTTTCCAGAGTGTTAAAGAGCACCTGTTATGCTTTTTTCGACTTTTAGGACCTATAAACGTTGTTATAATGAATCATAGTCATGTTTAACCATACTAAAGTGTCAAATAATGACGTACATGTTCAAATTTCCGGGATTTATCTACATAGAACAAGCCGGATTTTCCATGCATGGTATTCCATGGCAATGCTGCAACATGCTCTGCCGGAAGGTAACCAATCACAACGGAGTGGGGTTGGCAGGAGGGGGGCGAGGGGGCGGAGAAGGACGAAGCCGAGTGTAAACAGAGAATGCTGAAAGCGCCCAGATGAGAGGAAGAGTTTCCCGAAAATCGACATCGTTTTTGTGCTGTTATTCGTGTCAGGTTGTCTATAGGAGTCATTAATTAGAAATTAAGACCAGAAAAGTAGTATAATAGGAGATCTTTGAGGAATACTTTTGTAGATGATGTGTGTGATGCGTTCGATGCTGTGATTTACCAGTTGATGTGTATATTGGTGTATATGTCAAAGCGTGGTAGTTCAATCAGTTCATATTGATAAACGTATACAAGTGTTTAACTCCCAAGTGACTTACATTGGTCGAGGCACAGCCTCAAGCACAAGTCTAATATAGTTTCTGAGTGGATCTAAAACGTTGCTTCAAAGGAACCCTTTTGCCATAGTATCTATCGATAGTAAAATGCACTCAAATATGTTTTAATGCCGCATCCCATGGTTAATTGGGTTGACCTATTGGTTTGGCAGAGCGGGTCGGGAATACTAACCCTTGGCCCCGTTCACATGTGGGACCTGGGAAACAATGAATCCATTATGTATGAACACCCTCCTGGGGCAGCCCAGAGCCACAGGGCCTGAATACCAACCCCCTCGTTGGCGCGGACCTCGTTACTTCTGAAGGCGTGCGTTCTGATGCGCTATGATCCCATCAAGTAGACAACTAAATCAATTGAAAGGTTGTGTAACACTGATGGATGCTGCAATGCAGTGTAACGTCACGACTCGGGTGCTTCAGGGAAATGCGGTCTGTTGGATACAAATACAGTGGTGGAACCGTCACACTGACAGGCGTCACGGGGAAGGGCTTGAGGTATAACGTTTAAATCGTATGTCCGAGACATGCATAAGGGTCTCTTACAAATTGACCATGCGAATGCTATGAAATGACGCAGTGATTACCGTTCGTGATCAAAGGAAGGGCGCAAGTATTGGTTTAATCTGGTAATACATTACTCAAGTCTCACTATTTATTTATTATAAATGTCTACTTTTTTGTTATTTATGTAACGGATGAACAAACGGACGGACACCGAGAGATAAAGAAACATCCTCACTTTGTTTGCAAAGTTGTGAGAGAGGAGCCATTAGGATTTATGGTGGTGGACTGTGTACGATTCTGTCGACACGGCGATTTCAGGTTTCTGGAGCGATTTCCACTTTCTGTATGCCTCCTCTGGGCCCCATGCAAACAGACACAGATGCAAGTAAGTATCCAATTTTGGGATGGCCAGCACCACACTGCCACTGTGCCACTACCCAGGATACAGCTCTCAGACGGAGCTGTATCCGCATGTTCAGAGCTCGGCGTTTCACATCAGAAGAACTGAGACTGCGAGGAGACTGGAACCGGCTGCTTAACGCGAGGCACACTATCAGTCTTACCACCCCCCCTCCCCAGCCTTCTTCCCCTTGCACATATCCCTACACACTTCTCAGCGTGAATGAACTTCTGTACGTCGTGTTTCAGTAGGGAGTGAGAAAAGTCCTCAAGGTTCGCCGGGAGAGGACTGTATGGGGCCTGAAATGCATTCACTGGGCTGTTTTTTTTTCTGAAAATGTGAATACAGACCGGGGAAATGGGCATTCACAGCTACAAGGATGGCTGTTCTAGACTCTAACTCGGGTAATGGCTGCTGTGGTATCTGGTACTAGAGGTGCCAAGGGGCATCATTAAAAAAGTTGGGGCATAACATATAAAAATATATAGCCTATGTAGCCTTTATATGTGTTTATGTGTATATATGTATGTGTATATACACTGTATACTCCACGGGGCACCAAGTACTGATCCTAATCAGCAGGGCATTGGAAAATAGACTTAAAAGAAAAAGGGGTCATTCTCACACACACACACGCACACGCGCGCGCATGAATCCCCAAGATAAGGTTGAGAACCATTTCCAGCCAGACAGAATGAAACTGTGGCTCTTTGCAAAGCAATAAACAAAGGGAGCTGAAATCACAGCAAATAAAGGTGAATTAAAAGTTAATTATGGATTAAAAATCTGAAATTGTCAGAGAGATTGTTGAGAGACGAAAATAGGTATTTATTTATATATATATATATATATATATATATATATATATATATATATATATGCTGAATAGGTGGCTATTAATGTTTATATATATAGCCACTGATTCAGTCGCTACTCTTTTACAGGAAAGCTTTCAAAATATCAATAAATAAATAAATAAGTGACATCTCTGCCTGGTTGACCTCAGGCTGGCAACTCTGGATGAGAGCAGGGTGCTGATGCCTCGCAGCTCTCACTACCTCGGTTTGGTCCTGGGCTCAGCGTCTGGTGATATGCAAGTGTTCAGTCGTGTGTGTTTGTGTGTGTGTGTGTGTGTGTGTGTGTGTGTGTGTGTGTGTGTGTGTGTGTGTGTGTGTGTGTGTGTGTGTGTGTGTGTGTGCGTGTGTGTGTGTGTGTGCGTGTGTGTGTGTGTATTGTCTGCTGTCCTCGAGCCACTGCAGAGCTGGCTGTGAGCTCTGAGCGCATGCAGGTGAGTCCACCAGCAAACTCGCCAGGCCGGCAATCTAAATAAGAATTTCATTGCAATGACTTTCCTGGTTAAATAAAGGTTGAATAAAAACAAATGAAACTATGATGTGTGTGTGTGTGCGCCTTACGCTCCCAGTCAGACGGTAGCAGTGGCCGGCAACGTTTTGTTTTGTTGCCTTTCCCCAAATACGATCTGACTCCACTCAAATTAGCATCCGCCCTTGTTTCGCTGACATGCGATCGCATCGGAACAACGAGCAACAACAGAAATATAAGCCCTGCTCATGCATAATACGGCAAGCTGTGATACCCAAGCCGATACGCTGTAATCATGTTTGATTTTTCAGCGGATCGGGTCTTGGAAACGAGTGGGGGGTAAAGCGGTCCAGTCATGCTGTGTTTTATCTGTCAAATCAGTCGGCTGGCCAACGCTATCTGATCCCTGGTGAATAAACAGTTCAGCAGACGCCTTGTAGAAACATAACGCTTACGGTCGGAGAGGAGCAAGTGTTTTCACCAAAACACAAAGGGACAAACCCAGATCGCGTTATGAAGTACTAAACATCAGAAGCGGAACAAGTTAACCGCGCGACAGTATGAACGTACAGACCGCAAATCTGACCCGACATGCCTATCGTCGCCTCGCAGAGACATCCCTTCGTCTGCGAATCAATTACAGGGCAGATTTAAGAGTTATCGTGGTGCGTGCGTCTGACTTACACTCGCGGGTAGTAGGGGGTAGCCATGCTGGGAATGTCATTGCAGACGCGAATTACGGCTGTCTGTCAGCCGGCGTGAGCGAGCGACGAAACAGCTGCAGTCCACCATCGCCCTTTTCCCCTCGCATTCCTCTCTGCTTCATCCTCCCCTTTTCACTGCCCCCACCGACCCACCCACCCCCCCACCCCAGCCCTCCTTCCTCTACGCCTGAATCCCAATCACCCGACATCAAAGGCAGTATGTGGCATGGCCTTGCTGTGGCTGTGGCTGTGCAGCCCAAGAGCTGGCTGGCTGGCTGGCTGGCCGGGCTATGGCAGAACTGGAGCACATGCATTTCATGGGCCATCCCTTCGTCTATTACTGAGTGAACCAGTGTCCCACAGTGAGGCTGAGGGAGTGGTCAGACCCCCTCCTTACTTCCCCCCCCCCCTTGTGTTAATGTTTTGCTAGTGCTCCTTTAATCTCTCTGCCGTCCCTCTGAAAATCCCTTTGTGCCTCTTTGCCCTCTTGTCATCTCCCTCTCTCTCCCTCACTCTTGTTTTCTCTCGCCCTCGATCTCTCACTCTTTCTCCCTCGCTCTTGTTTTTCCCTCCCTCCCTATCTCTCAATCTCGCTATGTAGAGTGTATTGTACATACACATACACAAACCATAAACCAGACAGATACACACAAAGACTATCGCACACAAGCAGACACACACACACACACACACACACACACACACACACACACACACACACACACACACACACACACACACACACACACACACACACACACCCACACAGACAGAATCTTGTTCCTTTCTTTAAGATATCTGTACCACAGACTGTGTAGACATTCTGGAAATGGCTGAGTTTTCTCTTTCTTGGTGTTGCTAAGAGAGAGCGAAAATCGAGAGAGAGCAAGAGAGAAAGATTGAGAGCAAAAGTCGAGACAGAGCGAGAAAGAGAGAGTGAGAGCAAAAGCCGAGAGAGAGCAAGAGAGAGAGAGAGTGAGAAAGAGAGAGAGTCGAGAGATATGGAAGAGATGCCTTGTTGTGTCAAATGTTACCCTGAAGCACTCTGCGCCATCAGCATTAGGGAGGACAGAGAAGTGGACGAGTGTCGCCATGGACTGAAATCCCCCAGATACTTAGATAGAGTGGCTGGGTCATAGGAGAGGCCGCTCCATAAGGACTAACGAGGCAGCTGCGTGGTTGACACTGCTTCGGCGAAGCGCACACTTGGCACATCTTCTATATTTTCTGCTGCCTCCTAAGAGTGTCACCCTCATGCGAGTTTATAAAGCCGGCGCGCACACATAATCACGACAGATAGTCTGAGGAGACGGCGCCATGTTGCAGGGCGGGTGTAGCAGCTTCCACAGCCTTAAATTAAAAAACTCGTCCATCCGCCACCAGTGTGCTATGATTCGAGTGAGACTAAACACGCTCTATTCCGTCGCCACATAACAAGTATTTGAGTTGAGCAGATGCCGTGAAGACCTTTCGCAGACTCGAAGGCCGGATGAGGCAACCTTTAAAAAGGTGGAATTATACATGATTTACGAGTAATGTAAAGCGGAATCTGTTGGCATTGTCGTCGTGTGTTTTCATCGCGTAAGGTCATGGTCGTCTGGGATAAAGTCTGCGGTGATTGTTTACTCGCCTGGTGTGCGTTCAATGTCGGCATAAGTGATTGCGTTAAATCGCAGTTTGTTGTCACAGCATAAATACTTGATGTGTGAGTATGTTTGTGTGTGCAATTTTGTGTGTGCGTGTGCGCACGTGCGTGCGTGCGTGCGTGCGTGCGTGTGTGCGTGTGCACGGGCTCATGCATGCTCAACTCGGATAGACAGGACTTGCAAATTCGTATCTTGCTTACAGCGACAAGATATAAGATCACTCGCTGGGGTTCTACCGCTAATGACAAATGAGTTTCTCGCGAGTGGCTTTCTGCAAAGTGTCCGACTGACAGAACGTAATGGCTTTTAAGGGCATGCTGCCATGTGGCTTGCATCAACGTAATGTGAAAAGCATTGTGGTGCAAGTTTGAATAACTAGATTCGACTTGTTTATTTATATTCTTACCAGGGATAGTGCACGTGAATCCACATTTCATTGCCTACCGCAATGTGCATGTACCGGAGGTTGCTAATGAGCTGATTTCGGCTGTAGTCCCTGGGCAGGTTGTTACAGATTTGTATCTACAGATTTGAAGAGCGTGATTCGGGACAGTTCGCCCTTTCTTGGAGCCTTGTGAGTGTTGGGAGACGTCGGTGTCTCTCAGGGGACCTGAGAACAGTGCACTCAACCGGCATGGTGCCTCCAAGGAAGATACATGCACCTGTGGGAATGCTTGTGTGTGTGTGTGTGTGTGTGTGTGTGTGTGTGTGTGTGTGTGTGTGTGTGTGTGTGTGTGTGTGTGTGTGTGTGTGTGTGTGTGTGTGTGTGTGTGTGTGTGTGTGTCTGTGTCTGTGTGTGTGTCTGTGTGTGTCAAGTTATTTTCATTAATGAAGACTTACAGAACAACCAAAACAATCTTTGAAAAAACATTTTTGTTAAAAAAATCAAGGTGCTACGAAAACAAGTGTATGTGGGTACGTTTTTTTTAACTTGACTTTATCAATTTATTTCATCTGTAAGCCTAGTATTTTTGGTGTAGATGAAATATATCTTCTGAAGTTTGACTTTTCTGAGTTTTTATAACACAATGTATATGTGTATATTTGTGTGTGTGTGTGTGTGTGTGTGTGTGTGTGTGTGTGTGTGTGTGTGTGTGTGTGTGTGTGTGTGTGTGTGTGTGTGTGTGTGTGTGTGTGTGTGTGTGTGTGTGTGTGTGTGTGTGTGTGTGTGTGTGGGTCCTTTAGAACTTGGCTGAACCACACAACAGCCAAAACCCAGTGAAATCCTCAACCAAAGCCGGAGATAACAGCCATCTGAAAGGAGATTGACACTTCTTACAATGACTGTGTTTACCAGGGTTCCCTGGACCTGTTCCACAATTCTCGCCACAGATGGCATCCTTATTTCAATCTAACGGAAACACATCCAATCAAACAGCACCATACTCTATTGACTCAATAGTGCCTAATAGTTGGACAATATTTGGGAGACAAAATATATTATATTTTGTATTTGTCTACCTATTCACAACACGCAGAACTAACTGTTCAGTTTACTTTGGAGAAAGTAGAAGCTAATAATATTACTAACTCTCTAAGAGGTGCACTTTAAATTAGTATAATAGGACAAACAATCTGAAATATCATCGATTTTGTGTCCCTAATATAGATGATGATATATTTTTCAGCTCTTTGTACTCTGGTTGTTATTTTTTTGTTAAACGTATTAGTATCGTTACAAGGCACTGCACAGCACTGTGAGATTCACTATTAATAAAAGCAGGTTTTTTTTTGGATTATTATCATGAACTCTTCTCTCATGCAATGAGCCCAACTGGTTTCACAGAATAACTACGAGGAAAGGAAGCGGCAGCCATGATATACCTTACATAAGGGTTCCCCTGAAAGAATCTGGGGATGAGTCTTCTCTAAATTGCACGCGTGCGGAAAAAAAAGAAAGCGAGAGTGAGAGCCATTCATTGTCGTCAGCGGGAACAGGAGCATGTGTTCGTGTGGCCGGCGTGACAGAGAGTCAGGATGTCAGTGGTGATGGATGGCGAGATGTAACTCGGGCGACCGTGACAAAGACAGGTACTGTAAGAAGAAAGAGCTGCTCAAGGCAGCACTCTCTGCTATAAAGAGATTCCCTTCTCGTCCGCTCCTGACTGCGCAGGGAAAAGAGAGGGAAAATCTGTCGAGCCAAGGAGTCGTGCCCCTTTTTTCATTAATTACATTGCCACACCTATATAATTGAGCAGGTGGCTGAGATGAGATCTCTCAGTCACCAGCCGCGATGAGAGACAGGGCATGAATTTGGTGATAATGAGGGAGTAAGAGGCATGTCAATAGGCGACGTCTCCGAACAAGGGTATGAACACAAGCGCTTTGTTATCACTTGGGTCACAACGGGAACACATCTCTCAGCTCGCACTAAGTTAATTATGTGATATTCCGATTTTTCTGACTTTTCGGTGTAAAAAATGCGTTTTCTTGAGAATACTGATTTGATAGTTTGGCTTATTAAGGAATAAGGGTTTTTGATGATGCTTAACGTTTTTAATTTGATTTGCAAAAATAAAATGGCAAAAATAAAATGTCAGTGATTAGCAACCAGTGTATCATTACTTAATGGAATTAATACAGGCTAATACCTTATTGGATATCAATAATGCTTAACTGAGATCATATAAAAACAGAGCAGCTAAACTAACAAAGGTGTGCAAACTAGCTGCATGGATTCCATTAACGGATAGGTTTAGCTGTTAAATTATTTAGTTGGGGGGCAAGTAAATTAGTCAGTACTCAGTATGTATTTATTTATTTATTTACTGAATTTAAGCATCTGCATTTATATTCATACATACATATGTATAACTATAGATTGCAAAACAGTTCTAGCGTGATGTGTTTGATTTAATTTGCATAACATCGCGTGGTCCTGCGATGTGACCATTACGCACATCGCTACGACGATGCAGAAACGATATGTATCGTGCAGCCATAATTAATATATATATCTATATATCTCTGCACCTGCCTCTGGCCTCATGAATGCGGAATATCTCCCAAACTCCCGGAGGGCTTTCATAATAGCTGACTGGAATATACTTGAGCTGTGTCATTAAGTAGAGTTTAATGTGTAAAATATACCACGCAAGCAACATGCTGGGGGTGAGCGGGAGAGGAGGGAGGGAAAAACGCTTAGCTTGCACACACAATATACCCCCCCACATACTCTCCACCCTGGACAGCATCAGCCCTCACTGTCACACCTGCACCTAATCTTACCACGGGGATGGTAGGAAGCCCATGCACAATAAAGCTTGCCTATTGTTTGCTTTATACCTGCACTGCTGGGGGAGGTGAGTGGGGGCGGGGGGTGGAGTGGAAACAGTAGCACACTAGCACACTGTAACGGGCGGCGGCAGGGGGGGGGAAGGAGGATGACAGGGTTAGGCTGAGCAGACATTCAGCTCATTGCTTTGAGTTAAAGCTTAGGAGCATCACCGCGGCGGTGCTTTCTCATGCCTCGGATCACGCCATTAGAGGATTGGAGCGGGTTTGACTCGGAGAAGCCGGGTTCTGTGTGTGAGGAGAGAACTGGCAGGCGGTGTTGTGGCAGTACTAGGGGTGATGCTGCCCATATTCCCAACCCCTTAATGAGGAGAGAGTGATAGGGTCAAGGGGTCACGGGCACGGGCGTGTGCAGCACAGCCCCCCCGTCCCCGTCCCGTCCCGTCTGCAGCCCCACCGCCTCGACCGAGGGCCATGTGGGAGTCAAGGCTTAATGAAACGGCTGGGCTTGGGGGGGTGGGGAGGGGGTTTAGCTCTGAGAGATATTCCTCAGCGATGAGCTGGGTGAGGGAACTCTCCTGGGAGGCACCGCTCCAGATATGAAGCCGCTCTGAAAATGAGCGATGACCTCCTCGACCCTCGGCCGCGCCCGCAGCGCGTGCGGCGGGCGCGGCTTGGTTTTCATTTTGAGGGCTCGCCTCAGAGTGGCGGAGAAAGGCCGGTCAGGGGCGAGGAGTTCTGAAGAACAGCTCCCTGTGTTCAGAGGCGCCGCGAAGGGGGTCTAAACGATGCGCCGTCTGGCACACGGAGAGTCCCAGGTATCACAAAGACTAGATGCGGTTTGTGAGGGGTGTCTCGCTGAACAATTGGACACAGACAGGGCGCTGTCTGTGTCCAATGGTGTTGCGGCGAATGTTGGAAAGGGAGGAGGTCCAGAATAGAACGGCTCTGACAGTGCTGATGCTTGACCCTCATAGCTAATGTTGAACACCAAACCGATCACCTTACATAGAAGATGTGCCATTTTGCGACTTACAATTACATATACACATAAGAAAGAGAAACAACTATCTATCGCTGTAGGTACAGTAAGGATGTTGATGGAAATAACTGCCAAAAACTAGGTTAACCCATTCCCCTTATACATGAAAAAACTAGCTAGGATAAGATGCTACACAATGCTAAGTACCATTTTTAAGTGCAAGGATGTACAACATTCAATAAGTGCGTATATTATGTGCCAAGACGTAGAACACACATTAAAGGCCTGTTTTAAGTCAATCAGTCACCTTTTCTGACGGGTGAGTGTTCCAAGTTGCTGAGAAACATGAGGCCATGTCACATGCATTCCTGTTGGTCTTTTGGTTATCTTGCTTGAGTTAAATCTGCAATTTGGAACTTAATAAGGAATCACCTACCGGTGTTGGATATTGGTACAACTACATGCAAGCGAGCTTCTGCTGGTAATCACTGTTGTTAAATAAGGCAATTTCCCAAATAGCCCAGTGTGGACTGAAACTGATCATCATAAGTCACGACTCCAACACTCTAGTCTGTCGGGACTCAGGAGTCTTTCGACCGATGCTAGGCCTTCACCTTTGTTAGCCTTGTTACTTGAACTGTTTGGGCGCCTCAGACGATATGGAATGTGCTTGTTTTTCACTAACCGATAACATCTTAAATCTTTGTTTATTCATTTTTATCTTAAAGTCATTGTTGGCAGTGTAGTGCCATTTTATGCCTGCCAATGTGGCACTGAATAGACTACCTGAAGGGGCGGAAATCCCTCACGGTTTGCACACTGCTTTTCCCATTGGGATGTTGGCAGTTTTCCCCCAGTTTCATCTGTTTGAGGGCTTTTAGTTAATGTATTCCATCATATTTAATTTCAATATGGGTCTCTGAAGCCAGATGCCACTCTGTGTAACTTCTATAGAGTGCTTTGTAAACAAGATCGAGTTGACTGAAGTTTGACTCGATGATTTAAGGACCTTGGATAGCTCCCCATTCACGCCACTATCGCTGCCCCCTGCTGTACGGCAAAAACATGCCGCGAGCTGCAAGCATTTATTGATGTATTAAAGTAGCAAATAAAGATAATGAATGTAAAACTATGAACAGATAGTACAGTATTTCTTGAAGCGCCGCAGGCGACAGCATCTCCCTGTTTGACAAATTTGATCAATGGGTCGATTTCCATAACAGTTGGTGCCATCCTCAGTCAATACGCGGCAATAACAAGTTTTGAAGCAGACAAAACAAGTCACAAAACATGTTCCTTCTCGGCAACATGCTACTTATTTAAATGTGACTTCATTAGGGAGGCTTCAAGTCAGCCAGTTATGTTTTTTTTATATTATTTGAGGTTATTGTTCCGGGGAAGTAAAGAAAATTGTTTCCTCATTCTAGCGCATCATCGCTCAGCTCCGCTAAACACCGGCAACGGAGAAAAAAAAGCAATAAAGACAAATCTGACGACGCAAAGTGATCAAGTCAAGATGAGCGTGGGGAGCAAATGAGCGTGAGAAAAACGATCCGAATGAATCGCTTAGAAGCTTTGAAAAATATATATAACGACACAAAGATGAAACGGCGGTAAAGCGGGGTAGGGGAGTGACGGGGCTGGGACTAATGGTGAAAGATGATGAAGGGACTGGGGGGTGGTACGAGACACCGGGCAGCTGGAGTAATAGTGAGCAAAGGCAGGGAAGGAGGCCATTAGCATGCAGCTGTTCCGAGGGACCACTGAGACCTGGCGTCTCTTCCGTATGGCTCTCCAGGTGCCCGGTGTCAGAACACCGTAGCAAGCTGGTAATTATGTCAGAAATGGAAAACCGCCCGGCTAATAATACCCACTAATGCCCAAGTACACACACCGACTGTACAGTGCACACAAAGTGCACACACACACAAGCAGTGGCAGTCAGGCACGACTAATGAATGATACATGAGGCGGGTCCAGTTGGTCTTTATCTGTTGCAGTGTGGAGTACAACTGGACATGTTCTGCTGTGAGGGAGGATCTGAGTGAATGGTTGACAGCGTTCACAACGCTGAGAAGTCGCTCACATGCCACACACACACAGATAAACAGTCAGTCACACAATCTGGGCCAGGGTGGTTAATGCTTCCGCACACACACGCACACACACACGCAAACAAGTAAACACACATGCGGTAATGCACACGTGCACACAGACACACACACAGATAAAAACAAGTCAACACAAATGAGGAAATGCACACGTGCATTCACACACACACAAACTAAACAACATATAGGACGCTGTCCTATAACTAAAGTAAACACGCATGCGAAAACGCTTACACACTCACACACACACACTCACACTCACACTCAGACACACACAGACGTTCTCAAAGGAAACAGGATTGAGCGGTGAGGGGTGGCCCCCCAGCTCCCAGTGTCATGTGAGAGCAATGTGGCCCCCGGCTCGGGGAGGAGACAGAGAGACACCTGCGGGCGTCGCGCTAGACTGGTCCTGCTGTCGCCGGTTTGCCGCCTGCCGTGTTGACAGACCTAAGTGGCCGTGCTCCTGTGTTGTCATTGACGTTTTTTTTTCTGGATTATCACTGTAGAGGCAAAACCAGCCGTGCATCTTTTTCCAGGCACTCAGTGAAAATGTGTACAGGCCAGGTGGCAAGTGGGTCCAAGCGTGTGTGTGTGTGTGTGTGTGGGTGTGTGTGTGTGTGTGTGTGTGCACCCAACGATGTGCCAGTGGTTGTGTGTGTGTGTGAGCCTGTGGGTGTGTGCGCTGCATGTTTGGCTGTGTGTGTGTGTGTGTGCATGCCTTTGTGTGCATGTGCTTGAGCCTTTGCGTCTGTGCACCACATGTATGTGCGTGTGTGTGTGTGTGTGTGTGTGTGTATGTCTGTGTGTGTGTGTGTGTGTGTGTGTGTGTGTGTGTGTGTGTGTGTGTGTGTGTGTGTGTGTGTGTGTGTGTGTGTGTGTGTGTGTGTGTGTGTGCACGTGTGGAATCACCGTTGCATAGTGGGAACCACTCACTAGATTACACACAAACATGATTATGGATGTCGACGAGTGTGACATGCGTGTGTTTGCATAATAACAACATCATCGCTGAGCGCTACCTTCGCGTTTGCCACTGGTGTCAACATGATCGGAGCATCATCCCACCGATGAGAAAAAAATAGCATGGCCTCAACTCCAAGGCCAACCGCTCAGAGTCGACCGGGTTCATCTTTTGCTTCCAGCCTTTGTTGTATCCTAGCCTGGTGGCCAGAGATTGTGCCTGACTCACACACTGCGAGAGGAGGGAATGAGAGATAGACAAAAGAGAGGGTTCAAGGTGTTCCCCTCCGTTTCCTATTCTTTATCTCGATGGCATTTCAAATCCCGACTCCTTAGCATTTTAAAATTGGTCTGCTCCAATTTGAGGCAAAGAATGTAATTGCATTGGTTGTTTCGTTCCCCTCAGCTCATAAAGCCAGTTTTTTTGTCTTCCGCCAGCCGACGTTTTCATTGAAGGAAGATCAAGAGAAAAGCTCCACGAGACTTGTTTTGAATATCATTGTGCTGGTTGTGAAACGGACAATAGAGATGCAATAAGTGGTGCAGTGGTTTCCCTGCTCTTGGCAGAACAAGGGCTCATAAGCATGTGACTTAGGATTTAGGCCTGGCTCTGGGTTCTTTCACCCAAGTGATGAGAGCTGTAATAGAGCTGATGTAATCGCGACCCCATGGCTGGGAACCCAAGAAGTGTCGGTGTGTGGGGGGGGGGGTTGGTGAAGAAACCTTTGATTACAATACCCTTGGCTCTTGCTAGCCCCCCCTTCCGGCGACCCCCTCATAAGGCAATAACTCAAAACACCTCCGAAATCATAGATGTACATTCACACTCGGGGCAGCACAGTATAGTTGATCCCTGCTGGATGGGTGGTGGTGGTGGTGGGGGGGTGAATTAGCATAGCAGAATTTGATTTGCTGTCGAAGGGGGGTGGACGGGGTGGTGAGAAGGCCGACTGCAAATTAAAATGCACCGCAGTGTGGGGGGGGGGGGGGGGTTTAGCCTTCGAAAGCCAACTTGGAGCCACACGCAGGCACCGCCTCACTGCGTTATCCCGGCTTCGTGCAGATTTTTTTTTTTAAAAAGAACTCTGTTCAGCAAAGCCGGTCACAGCCGGCGCGGCGGCGGCGGCGGTGACAGGATTGTCTGCGGCGGTACAGCCCCAGCCACAACACTCTGAATTAGAGGTGGAATGAGATGTTTTGTTGCTACTATTATGCTCCCATTACGCGCATTGCTAGATCTCCCCCACTGAGCCCAGCAGGCTTAGTGCCTGGGAATAGACTGGGGTGGGGTGGGGGGGGGGGGGGGGGGGGGGGAGAGGGAGGGAGAGGGAGGGAGAGGGAGGGAGAGAGTGGGTGGAGGAGGACAGCTCAACGTGCCAAAGCATCGCTGCTTTGTAGGTAAACCGACAGATTTCAGTTGGCATCGACTAGTGGGGGAATAGAGATGGCCGGTCACACTAGTGTATCGAAAGCGGTTGTGATTTGGAGGTATCTGCCCTTAATGTGACCTTATTGTGTAATCTTAATAGTCTTAATTGCCTTTTTATGAGGGATTCTTCAAACACTTGGACACGGCACTTGAAATAACAGTGGATAGTGGATGGGTGAGCCAGGGTCGTCTGAACGGTAATCCACCTCTTGTATGTGTAAGGATTTCACCCCAAAGGGATTCTCGTGAATTTCTCTCACGTTTTCCCCATTTCTTCGTAAAACTACGCATTACACGCACACACCTGCAAACACACACACACACATCGATTTTTTCATGTATATCCTTATTACATAAATGGGAATACATTCACTCTGGTAAGCACACACACACACACAAACAAACCCACAGACCCCAACACACTCACACGCACACACACACAGATTTAATAACCATGATACACATATGCAAATCCACTCCAGAGGGGATAATGACGGGACTTAAGTAGCCCTGCTATGCTAGCAGGGGGAACAGCGCGGTGAGAGACAATTACACTGGCTGGGTGGGGGCCCGAGGACCGAGCCGCTGAGCCAACAGGGACCAGCCAGACACCAGCACTGATACACTGGAGGATACGTGGCTGCGGAAGGGGGAGGCGTGGGAGAAAGGTGAGGTGTGTGTGTGCGTGTGTTGAGGGTCGTGCGTGTCTGTGTGTGTGTGTGTGTTTGGGGCACACAGCTGGGGTGATGGGTGTGGTGGAGGGTGGCGAAGGTTGGCAGGGTGAATGCGAGCCAGGTGGTGCCTGGTGGTTGGAGGTGTGAGGGTGACAGGTGCGATGCAGTGGCTCACTGGTGTTGCCCACAAAGCTCAACGAAACAGACGTTAAGTAATGATGATGCGGAAAGATGGATGAAGAGCGACAGCACTCAAAGGGAGAGCCCCACGGAAACACCCCCTATGTCACCTCCGTCACCTATATCTGTTTTACTTCCAGGCATTGGTTTTGTCAGATTATCGGATTAGCTCAGGAGGTAGAGCAGGTTGACTGGTAACCCGAATGCTACTAGTTCGATCCCCGGCACCTCCTTGCTGAGTGCCGAGGTGTCCCTGAGCAAGACACCTCACCCTAACTGCTCCTGACGAGCTGGCTGTCGCCCTGCATGGTTGATTTGGTTGGTGTGTGAAACTGTGCATTAACCATTGCAAGGCGCTTTGGATAGAAGCGTCTTCTAAATGCCCTAAATGTAAATGCATTACCCTGTCTGAGACTGATGACTCTGGCCTTAAGACCTCCAGATCTTAAAATGGTCGCTCTGTGACAATAACACCTTTTTGGGGGCGGACGATGAAAAAGCACCGGGTTGTAAATTCATCCATCGGATTACATAAACATAAACACACATTCATCACTGCATCGACGCCACCTTCTCCTCTTGCTTCTCTAGTCAACACGGCCATGACGACTGACAGCGTCCTATATGT
This sequence comes from Gadus macrocephalus, assembly GCF_031168955.1. NCBI lineage: Eukaryota > Metazoa > Chordata > Actinopteri > Gadiformes > Gadidae > Gadus > Gadus macrocephalus. Next base: position 2,654,596 of record NC_082398.1, read on the forward strand.
TAAATTACAAAATAAAAGCACAGGCGCAGGTCCAATGCCGAAGCGCTGACAAATGCTAGGGCCACCAAGGGAGGCTGGCATACATTTTCTTTCCTCAAGTTAATTGGAATCCAGGCGGGCAGGCTCGTAATGTGCCTTAGATTATCCCGTTGACAGAATCAACCTTCAGCAGGGGGGTGGGTGGGGGGGGAGACGGGAGAGGCAGGCGTCCGGATGCCCCGATCGATTGCTGCCTTCTTTCACACTGCTGGAGCGCAGGGCCCGCCCGGCTCGCCCGCAGTGACCAAGACCGTGAGCGCTAAATGATGACTATCTGCAGAATGTGGCCGGGCGGTAGAGGGACATGGGGAGAGAGAGAGAGAGAGAGAGAGAGAGAGCGAGAGCGAGAGCGAGAGCGCCCTACTGGAAAATCAATGGTAATGACTGTTGAGCACAAGCACAGATACTCACATACTGACACACAAACACACACACACACACACACACACACACACACTATTTACACACACAAACACACAACCAATCACTGTGGCACATATGCTAACACATTCACATACATGCGACTTGTAAACTCAAGTGGATGCACTTGGGCAGCTACACACACGTCTGAGGCAATCACAAAGATTTGGCCATACCTTACCAGTTACTAACACACACACAGACACACAGAGACACACACAGACACACACACAGGCCAGTGAGCGTGTGTGCAGCAGCGGCGTAAATGACTGACATCCAATTAAATCCCTGTTGAAGAAGCTGTGGTGATTGCTGCGAGCATAGTCCATTGATTCCGGATAGACACCACAGACTTATCACACTAATCACTACATGCTCCTATTCTATTATAATCCCTCCGTTTGTTTATTTGCAACCCCCACGACGCCTCCGTCCGCACGTCTCCACCACAGACGACACCATCACCCCCATCACCCTGCCCACTTTCTGGGCAGGGTGTAGCATGTACGCATGTGGCCTGAAGAAACTAGCCTTTAGCCGTTAGCCACGGTATTCACTGTTGGCCATTGGCTGCAGCACAGACACTGACATGGGCTAATGCCATCCATTGGTTGCACCACTGACGCTGACATGAGCCAATACCATCCATTGGTTGCACCACTGACGCTGACATGAGCCAATGCCATCCACTGGCTGCACCACAGTGACTGACACTAGCCAATGGTATCTGGTGAGGAACAAATGGAGGAGCCAACTGATTAACGCTTGTATGAACTTAAGAGCATCTAACCCCTATTGGTTTGCCTAAGCATCCATGCTTATTCGTTCGAAGAAACCTGCAATTCATTCCAAGATTTTGTGGTGGTCGGTATTGGAACCTACAACTGAAATGCAACTTGCAGCCATCTCAAAACCCCGCTTCCGTTAAGAACCTTATCCATTCTGAAAGGGCAAAGGATTAAGTGATGAGGTTGCCAAAGGTGCGGTGCGGGGATTGGTGTAACACAGGCCAACGATACCGAGCAGAGCACAAAGGACCGGACAGAGTTCAACTCTTCATGCCTTTTAATGACCAAGGGGGTCTGGCCTCTGCGAACCTCGGGGTTGGCTCGGTTTCCAGTGGCCAGAGAGAGAGAGAGAGAGAGAGAGAGAGAGAGCAGGACGAGCTACACCGAGTCAGAGGCGCTACAAAGAGCGGCCTCAACCCGACTGCTCAGACGTCAGTTCCCCCGCGATCACGCTGTAATCTCGTTGAAGGAGACAGGGAGAGGTAAAGAGCTCATCCTCTGTAACTGTAACTCCCTCACCCCTTCCTCACCTCTTCCTCACCCCTTTGTCTCTCCCCACTGTTCCCTACAGCCGTTAATCTCAATTCTCTTGATCTTTTTTTAACCCTCTTTTCGTTTTTTTTTTTACTTTCGGTGCGTCACACTCATTTTAGACACAGCTCGAGAGGAGGCCAGAATCAATGGACATCAACTATCCGTCCGTTTCAATGCATCTATTTGTGCCATCGATCCATCTGTGTTTGATTGTTTGTTCCGGGCCATTGGTGCACATGTGTACGCACGACAGTGTCGTCGAGGTTCAACCACCAGCAGATTGCAGTGGCTTCCCTTAAATTGTTTTGACAGCCACAGTCGGACGAGGCGAGGGCGGACACAAACAACACCGGACACCCCAAGGTCCCATACTTTGTGTTGGCACTAACAGCTTACCACCGCTTGACACAAGAAACACCACAGGAGTTTATGGGGTCCTAAGGTGAGGGGAGCCACAGCGGTGCACAAGAGAATTAGGTCATCAAGCTTTTGTAGCTCAAATTGAAAAACGGGCCTCAGAAAAGAAAAATGTGGGAAACATTTGAATAATTCATGTCTGAGAAAATGTATTCCCATCCGTTCTCCTCCCTCCATTTTCCCTCTTTGTGACGCCCACCTTTGGCCCTCCATCTCTCTGTACGCATGCATGCTTCCCCATCCCCTTGTCTCACTCTCTCTCCCTCCCTCCCTCTGTCTCTCTATATCGCTCTCTCTCTCCGGAAACAGAAAAAACACTGACACGGCAATTGAAGGTAGTGGGGCAAACAGCTTGAACGTAATTAGCGTCAGTTCGGGAGAAACACGCAAACGATCCCGCTGCGGAGCAGGGGGACAGCAAAAGTTTGGATAGGAAGACACCCGACGCCGCCGCTAATAAACCTTGACTTGGCAGCGCAGCCGAACAATTAAAAACGCATATCATTTCCTCTTTGGTGGAAGCCATTCTGCTTCTGTCCCGAGCTTAAAAAACAACATCCTCTCATGAGCACACTGCCGTAAACGGCGAACGGAGGAGATACAACAATACATCAGCAATTAGGGGACCCGCACGCCGCCAGAGCATCGTCGCAGTGCAGCGGGGGGACACAGCTGTGACGGAGGCGGTACGGCAGACTATTGTCACTGGCATGGCTCCTATTGATTCCAGAGCGGGGCCCACTACGCGAACCCAGCAGAGGTGGACTCCAGTGATCCATGCGTGTTCTTCAATGTCACACGGGGGCTATTCGGATGAGGCGTCTTGGATGGGTTGGATACTTTGAGTCTAGTGACTGGACATGGCGCGGCACCGGGAGAGGTACAGCAGATACAAGGACCGCTGATGAGTGGAAAGACACGGTAACATAACATGTTCATGGTTCACCTGGACTCTGCATTGCCTCTTCCCTTACCCCCCCACAGCCACCTCTAAAAACACCCCTGTACGCCCTGGCACTTAATTGTCGCAATTATTGTATGTTGTACGTACTGGCACTTAAAAATCGTACTGAGCGTTGTGTAGCGTCTAATCCTAGCTATCTTTGTTGCATACAGGGAATGGGTTTACCTAGCGATTGTTAGTGCTTGGCACTTGGTTCTATGAACGTCCTTACTGTACCAAATGCGATAAAATGTTGGTTCTCTTTCTTCTGACAAATGTACTTATCGTAAGTCGCTTTGGATAAAAGAGTCTGCTAAATGCCTTACATTTATGTGTAAATCTAGCAACCTTGCCTCTAAGAAGAGGCGATTCTTCAAGACCACGTCCTACAAGACATACAGAATGGGGCGCAATCAGGACCCAGGCTGATGACACCAGACAGTCCAGGGGGCTTCCTCCAGAAGGAGTTTTGTTTTATAACGGAGCCTGTTTTTTAACCCGGCAACTTAGCCTCTATATTGGATAGAATCATACGGGAGAACACCTGGCTCCGACGGATCCCAGCTCTGTAATGAGTGTACTACTTTGATACAGCACCAACATCTTCTGTTATACCTTCTTATCCGGCCATAAAAACTAAGCACAACAAAGTACAACAAAATGTGTCACTGCTTAAAAGCAAGGCTTCAGTTTAAGCTACAAGAAGAGAGATATTATCTTAACAGCTTTAGAGGTGTTTCTTAACACGATGGAGCTGAGTTCTATGTGATATAGTAATACTAGTTATATGATCAGTACATATTCTTTTGTCGCAGGGGTGTACTTTGCTCTCAGTAGGTGTATGTATGTCTTTCCAAAAGAAAACTTTGTTCTTTTCTTTCTTTCAATGAGAAATGGTTTACATAAGAGGCCTTGTCAATCACTGAAACCTACCATCAAATTACATGCAAATGACTTCAGGCTACTTGAGCATGGGTGATTTGCACCAAGAATTGGAAACATCTAGGAAGAAAATGTAACCACGCCAATGAACTGAATATAACTAATGAGTCTATATTTACACGCTGAGAATATGCAAAACATTGTTTTATAATGAACACTTTGAACTTACTTCTTAAATTCCCATTCCTCTGTCTCTTACGCTTCATCACATTCTTTACGTCTCTTGCACGTACACACGCACATGCACACACACGCGAAAACAAATGCACACGCACACACACATACCTGCAGTCATTTAAATCTATGGGGATGACGCATTACCAAACAGTATATGTAACACGGCACAATTATTTTAAGAATAGCAAAAAAAACATACTATGTAGCTTTGAAGGTTTGATATAGGTTTGATGTATTGATCAATTATATATCTCACAGTTTATTATCTCTCTATGCATCTTCAAGATCTTATGTAGGATCGGTAAAGTAATAAATACGATGTTGTTTATCGTATCATCTATTTAGTTTTCTCCACCAATAGGTCTAGTGCGAATAAAAAACAGTTTCTGAATCGGTAGCTTCGATGCATTTGGAAAAAGTCTGATAATTTGTATTCAGAGCAACAGTAGGATTTTCTGATTACCATATTTGTCTTTCTTGTATGGATTTCATCCGTACAAAAATACTAATCTGTAAACGATTGTGGAAGGGTTCAGATCTGGGAGAAAATGTCTACTGAATACGGAAACTCTCTTTCGCTCAACACGTACGTTTGAACACAGTCTGTCCGTGTGTTCAAACGTACGTGCCGGACAGTGGACTGCGTTCGTGAATGATGTGAGGCGGAATGACCTATTCCTCCATATGATTAAGCCTGTTATGGATTAGTGGAGTTGGACTATTCCCAAATCAATGATTGACCTGACAAATAGGAATAACAACACACAGACAACATTGGCTGTTATAACAGCTGTCCATTTCTGAGAAATACAAACCAACCCCAAATTGACAACATCTGCTCTAACCTGTTTTGAACTTCCAACACTCTCACATCTCTCCGTCAAACCCTTTCTTCTTTCGTACTTTGTTCATTTTTTAAAAAGGTTTTTCCTTTCTTTTCCCTTGCCAGAGGAACAATCGGTAAAAAGGAGGCAGTGCATCATGGGATGGCAAAAAAGAAGCTATCAAACAAACTGTAGCACACATACTGTGAGGCAGAGCAATGACGGACATCCCCGTCGTGGCTGCCAGCACCTTAGCCCAGCTCTTGATTACAGAGTCTGCTTGGCGGAGTGGAGCGGATAGCGAGGGTTTTGGTGGGGGCCCCGGGGGAACGACTTGGCCCTTCCCGTAAAAGGGGGCCACTAATGGAAGCAGAGGCCTTCGCCTCCACTCTGCCTTTTTTTATGCAGGCAATCCAGGCGTTTATGGTAATCATAAAACCAGGGCCAAATGGACGCACGGAGGAGAGGCGGCGCTCGCACGCACGTCCGCGGGGCAACACAAAGGCGCTCGCGGGGCAAGTGTTGTTGGAGCTGCCAGCCCGTGTGAGTCGCCACCTCCTTGTGTTTTCACAGCGCGGCGTGTGTCGCGGCATACCTAATACGAGGAGCAGCGGCGACGGCGCTACCAAAAAAAACAAACTGTGATGCGCTCTGCCTTTACCTCGCCCCGAATCCCCTCCCGCTAACATCCGCTCTTTTGTTCATTTCCCCCCTCCGCGCTCACGGCCCGTCTAGTCCTGTGTTTATGAACCTCCCGGGAGTGTTTATCAAAAATTCATTGGCTCGCCGAGGCAAATTGCAGCCCTAATGCTGAGAGGTTGATAACCCCCCCCCCCCCCCCCCCCCCAAGCCCGGAAGCAACCCCAACCCCATCCCACACACACACACACACACAAACAAAAACATACACACTAGGTGGCCGCCCGCTTGTCATGTGTCTGGAGCAGGAGGGAGGTTCAAAGAGTGAGAGGAGGTGGTGGGAGAGAAGAGGGGGGAGAGAGAGAGAGAGAGAGAGAGAGAGAGAGAGAGAGAGAGAGAGAGAGAGAGAGACAGCGAGAGGAGAGAAGGTGTTGGATGAATCATTTTAACACTTTCTCAGTGTGCGAGTTTAAATTTGGATGCTAGTGTTTCTCAGCGGAGAGAGAGTGCGAGAGAGGGAGAGAGGGAGAGACACTCCAGCCTGATTGTGGCACGGTCTGGAAACAGAATGCTAATGCACTTTCCTCATCTCCACCACATAATCGCGCTTTTATACAGTCGGGTGGCGCGGCGCGAGGTACACCAGCCGTCGCGCAGAGAACTCGAAGGGCGTGCGACCTCTGCGCGGAGTGCGAAGAACGAGGCAAAAAAATCGATTGCTGTCCCCCAAAAAGAGCCTCTTCTACCCAACTGTCTGTTGTTGCTCTGAGCTTGTCTCGGCCGCGCTCGAGCGCACGTAATGCAAATGACACATTAACTCGAACGACGATTTAACCGTTCTTCGTAGAGTCGAGAAAGGAGGGAAATATTGGAAAAGGTGAGAGATGAGCCTTTCCCCAGAACTCATTTGTGAACATAATTTACAATCAAGGGAGAAGAAACGAGAAATCACGTTATGCTGCGGTATCTAAGGTTAATGGGAGGGAATTGTTCTGCTCTCGCGTTGCAGGACATCTTGAATATGGTGGAACCAGTTTGATCGGAGTCGCAGAGGGCAACAATTATCTGGACATTTCAGCGGCCCTAGAATGTATCTAGATGAGAGATCGGACCCGTTTCCACAAAGGAACAAGATCTTTTGACAAACAACTGGGATTAATTTTGACGGCCCATTTGGGTCAAGCACTTTGTAAGAGGACCGAGATGATTTCATAAATGTTACGTCAAAATATGAATTGACCTTGATTGCATGTTAGTGGGCTAGTTAACTGCCCACTCAACAATGTTGGGGACAGACATCCCTACCGAAACTATGACAGGACTGTAAGTGGTAGTCAACCACTTATACTTAGTCAACCATTCTTGTCAACGTATATTGAATGTGGCGCAGGTGGTTTTGAAAGATATATTCAGATGCACACTGTGAAGCTAGCATGATTACAGCGTTGTAATTACAACACTAAAGTGCTCTTCGGGACCGAGATGCGACCATGTACGCTAAGCTGTCTGAAAGAAGAAAACGGGTTTGTGGAAAGGAACAGACATTGTCGACGGTAGAAGATAATTTAAAAAGGAAACCGTGAAGTTGCGTGTAAAGCACATACTGATGACTGAAGTGAAACTAAATTAAAAATCGCTTCCCGTTCAAACTCCACCGACTGATATTAATAACAAATATTATTCATTGTCTCGGTGATGAACATGATTGCGGTGGCGGCATTTCACTTTTAAAATGTACGACGACAGCTTGGAAAGCCTCGCAATAACTGCAGTTCGGATACAGCAGACTCATTTCCAGGTAAACACAATGCTGTACAATGTAATCCATATTAGCGACCTTGCTAATCCTCTGGCGTGTTCGTTTGTATTGTACGGTAGATAAGATTAATGATAAGCTGATGTCGGGGTGACGCGACCAGCATCTTACACTGTTCCACCGGTGGACATCATAGAGGATCAGCTGAATACGAGTTCAATACGGGAGCACAGTTGCCGGGCATTGTTGAATAATAATCGAACTCCATCGGCGCACATAGCAGGGAAACATTGGAAAAAGCCAGACCCCCGGAGACCAATGGGAGGTACTGGTACCCCTAGCTGTGGGACTGAAGCTGCTCTGTGAAGCATTGGTTTGACTTAGGACGGCATTCATTTGAGGCATTGCCATCCATTGCAGGGTCAACCGTTTGGACTCTTGTTTTTGGATGTCTTGACCCTCTGCTCAGGCAAAGGTGTGTGTGTGTGTGTGTGTGTGTGTGTGTGTGTGTGTGTGTGTGTGTGTGTGTGTGTGTGTGTGTGTGTGTGTGTGTGTGTCTGTGTGTCTGTGTGTCTGTGTGTGTGTGTGTGTGTGTGTGTGTGTGTGTGTGTGTGTGTGTGTGTGTGTGTGCGGCTGTGTGTGTGTGTGTGTGTGTGTGCGGCTGTGTGTGTGTGTGTGTGTGTGTGTGTGTGTGTGTGTGTGTGTGTGTGTGTGTGTGCGTCTGTGTGTGTGTGTGTGTGTGTGTGTGTGTGTGTGTGTGTGTGTGTCGGGGCCTCCATTGTACCTAGATGCCCTCTGCAACTTAATGGGCTCCCAGGGGACCCAACCTTCCCTTACTTACACACCGCTCTTCGACTTCAAACAACAGTCCATTCCTCCCATTTCCCACAGCCCAGGAACAAACACACACACACACACACACACGCACACACACACACACGCACACACACGCACACGCCTTGCAGCGGCTGCCCGTTTTCTGCAGAGATGCATCGATAGACAATCGGAGAGCGTTCCCGGGCACTCCCATTTAATCAACCTATATCAGTGTGCTTTATGACACGTAGTCCATATGTGAGTAGGGAAGTGGGTGGTTGAATCGTAATGATACGCACAGGGCAATGTAAACAACTTGCTCTGGGGGATTTATAGGGCGTAACGCTGACAGGAACGAGAACCAAGAAAATGTTAAGGAAAGACATTCTGAAGGAAAAATATTATTCAAACACGCCTTGAAATATTGAACCATTGGTTGCGCTAGAAGAAAAGGCATGAGGAATAAAGGATTGTTGTTGAGGTCTGGCACAGAAAATAATAATGACGATCATTAAATGCGCAAAAAAAACAACACATTAGGCTCCACACAAAAAGATGCGTGACCGGATGGGCCACTCAGAGTCAAAACAACCCCTGAATAGATCAGATAAACGCAGGGTGCTGCACAACGGTGACTCTATCACTGCCACGCTGTCCCTTACAAATCAAGAAGGAGTGGTTGAAGTGAGACGTGTTGTGAAGCACCGTCCCGTGTGTGGATGAGAGGTAGGGGGGCGAGGGGGGGGGGGACCCTGCCTGGGACCGGGTGGAGCATGAAGGAAGAGAAAGCGACCTGCAGAGCCACCGAATACAATCCATCTCATCGCAACCGCTGCGAGCAGCGTGTAATCACAATGACACACGGGTGTAATCCATTTAAAACACATTGGCGGCCGCCCAGGCTTCTGGGACTTCCTCTGCAGTGGCGGCTGCCATCGCGGCGTCGACTCGCTTCCCACCTCCCGACTACAATTAGTGAGAAATGTGTAAGCTGTCTCCTCGTCCACCTGCTCCGCCTTGCCCCCCCCCCCCCCCCGGACGCGTTGCACGCCCAGAGAGCGAGTCCGGGGGAAATAATCCAATCAATCCCAGAGAGAGAATTACTCTCCGCCAAAACCTGACACATGCACACCTATCCGCTCGTCCCGACACGTGTAATCTGTCTGAGGGGGTCATCTCCACTCGCGACCCTTCCTTGGACTATCTGTCAGCCGCCAGCCCCCAACCCCCCCCGTACTCAACCAAGCGTGACTAGGCCAGCAGACTTACACTAGCAAAGGCCCCCCGATGGCAGAGCGATTATTGAGGGGTTGATTCAACAAACACTACCTCCAGTATGGAGACAGAGCCACGTGGCCCGGAAATCTGGCGGCGGGGGCCCCCCCGGTGAGTGATTACAGGGGGGGGGGGGGGGGGCAGGCCTTGGTGCGACCTGGTGCTCCTTCCACAAGGGCTACCTCACACGGGTATCGAGGCTAATTGAACTGATTACACACTCCGAGGGCCTAAATTAAATATGGTGCCGTTCCGTTAAACCGGCCATGATTTATAGTCACCTATATGCTCTGGCCCGGGACAGCTGTTTCATTATGACTATTTGTTAAGAGCCAGAGCTCTGAGGTTTGTTATGCAGGGCCGGAGTGGTGTTCTACTAATAGTGTTCAACCAAATGAGTCGAATATACCGGGGGTATTTTTTGCTGCAAACGCAGAAGCGTAAAGCAAGAACTCCTCTCCTTTGCAATAACCTAAAATGAAGAAAAAAAAAGACTTTGGCGCCGGCAGTGAAGGACAAAAGCATTCGAGCGTCCAATCGGGCCCTGGTCCAGGATGTTGACGAAAAGCAACCGCTGGGGTGAGGGAGTTCAGGCCGCAGCTCCAGCGACCAGACGAACGAGATGGTTAGGAAGATAGGAAGGCATGAAGTCCCTCCATTACCCGTCGCTCCTACCTGCTCCTCGCAGCCATCAGTGTAGAATCTGTGCCAGGGTTGAAAACCTGAGACCCCGAGACGTTCTAGCTTCCGCTAACAATCAGAAGGAGGAGAGGAACGCTGCTACCGTCGATTCCTATCACGGGAAACTTTTGGACCATATTTGGACTTATCTATTATCTTATCCATTCATGGTTGGATGCTTCGCTGAGCCGCATGTCAAGCCCCCCAAATCAGACCTGCAGGATTATATGCCCTACATTTCTTAAAGTGCCCTTATCTCACAACCAATAAGAAAAACCTCAAATTCTCTGTGATCATATCATATTCCCCAAGTCAACAGCTCAATCTCACACTTCTCACACATTTGTCTTCGGGCAGCAGATAGCATAATTTCGCCTTCGCCTCGCCTTCTCCATCGCTCTCACTTCTCTGACCTCTCCCTACCTCACACTATCTCTCTCTCTCTCTCCCTCGCACTCACTCTCTCTCTCCCTCGCGCTATCTCTCTTGCCTCTGTCTGTCTCTCTCCCTCTCTCATGCCAACCAGGTAATGATCTTTTCCTAGCCGAATGCCGATAACGTCTCCCTCTCCCTCTTTCTCTCTCTTCCTCTCCCCCCCTCTCCCTATCTCTCCACATTAGATAGATCAGCTCTCCCTCCATTTGTGCTTCCTCCCCACCACTTCAGACAGCGGGATTGATTTGTCTGAAAGATGCCTCTGACCTTTGATATGATCTGGTGAGGAGGGGATAGCCTTAAACAAATCAGCCAATCAAAGAGGAGTGGGAGGGACATATGAGAAGCACGATGAGGGTGCTTCCCTAAAACGCCTTCAACATGCAAGGCCGCACTGGAATTCACTTTTCCCGTGACGGCGAGCTCTGTCGTGAATATCACGCCCACCGCCAGCGAATCCCCTGAGGGAAAATGAAAGAGGAGTTTTCAAATTGCACTTTGCCTAAAGGCTCTTTGGGCCAAATTTAATTTTCACCTTCCATTGATTTTCCGCTTAGCCCAGCCGGGATGGATACTAATGCCTGTCTGTCACGCTTTTATTCCTGTGCTGCACAGGGAGGAAAGGGAAGAGGAACCAGGAACGAATGTTGCGCGAGAGCGCCGCTACATGATACGTCCTCCAAGTCGATATATGGGAGGAAGGGTGGCAGCCCGTCTACATCTGTCCGGTTTAGATCTCGCCCGTTGCCAGCCCACACAACCACGTTTCTAAAAGATCAACCTTCGACCAACCCTTGTTGACTACTATATTATTCAGCTTATTGGTGGATTAACCTAAGTATCGTGATTTACATTAAGATTTACATTTAGCAGATGCTTTTGTCCAAAGCGACTAGCAGTAAGTTCATTTGACAGAAGAAAGAGGAATGATACATCGCTGTTGGAACATTAAGAATGAATCCTAGAACCAAGTGCCAAGCACTTACAATCGCGAGAATTAAACCCATTACCCGTATACAACAAAGATAGCTAGGATAAGATGCTACACAAAGCAAAGTACTGTTTTGAAGTGGCAAGACGTACAACGTACAATAAGTGCATTCATTACGTGCCAGGACGTACAAAATACAATAAGTGTGTACATTAAGTGCCATTTCTAGAAGATCAACCTTCGACCAACCCCTTTTTACTGCCATTCTTTTCTATTTTCGGTAAACTAAAAAGAGTATTGCGATGGTATAGAACTATGAAGTAACCATGGTAGCATCTTATCGTAATGGTGGTGGTAGTGAGGGGGGTACTTATTTTAACACCCTCCCCACCGTCCTCTCCTCCCCCCCTTTGATTGAGGCACCGGGAGTCCAGATGGCGCTGATTAAAACACCGGTCTTGGATGCTTTCCCTTTCGGAATTCAGATGGTATACATGCAGCAACGCTTGACATGTCTTTTTTCATGCCTTCAACCAAAAGTACACCTGCCTGGGCGGTGACTGTGGGCCAGACCTTGTCAACAGCTGGGCGCAATTAGGTTTCAAATAGTCCATACAGTAAATGAGCCGGACTGGTGTTCCCTTTGTTTACCTCGTGTTCAATTTGAGGCGCTCAGTGTGAACCTGTCTGGTGTAGGTAATGTTGTTTGCAAATTTGGCTTGTGATGCGTACTTTCAAAACTAAATAAAAAGACATAGCAGGTGCACCACAGCAAAAAAGATGCACTGCAAAGGCCCCAATTAAAAAAACCTTAATAATTAACTAAAAACACCTCACGCTGTGAGAATAGCGATGGCTGGCATGCCTGTGGACATAAATTGGCATGTCTAAAAAGAGGCAGCACTCTCACACGTATAGACCTTCTTTTGACATTTCAAGAAGCACTCGGGCTTCAAGGCTGAGTGAGTAATCGTGGCAGCCCACCCAGGTAACAAAAAAATAACCACTACAAAACAAAACAAAAAAAAAACAAAGGAGAAGAAGTTGACAAGGCAGACAAAAGAGAGGGTGTGTTCTGAATCCGGTCGAATCAGGTACCTGCCGGTTTGGAAATGAATACGAACAGACACACAAACACACTTGCAATCAGACGCTGACCCGCGATGAGTATGATGGGGTTATAATGTACGGACGCCTTGAGAGTATAGACACGTGTGTGTGTGTCTGTGTGTGTGCGTTCAGGGGCCAAGGCCAAAACGAGCACAAGCAATGTCCTTAGGCAGGTCGGAACTCTGCGGAGTCGTTTGTTTGTCGACTTAAGCTGGCAGAGAGCTCAGGAAGCCAAGGTCTTACACCAACGTGGGGCAGCAAACACGGTGGTGTATGAGGGGAGCTGATCCGCGAAAACCCCTCATTGCTATTCCCTCACGAGGCCAGGGGATCTACCATGAGCTGGCCGCCACCGTATCTGAGGGTGTACCATCTTTCGACAATGACGGCTGTGTGTGGAGATCAGGCATAATGCCCCGTTTTATATTCCGTCCCCCTTCTTTTATGATGTGGTCCCCGTGTTTTGAAAGGCATTTACATGAGTAGTGTGGGTCGGCCGGATGCAGTCGGCGTTATAGACAATAGTCAAGGACGATATCGCTGTTGTGTTATTTAATCACGGCTTTGAATGCTGAGCGGCGTCGCCTGTTCATTGCTGTCCTCAGCTCCTCGATATTCATTTGAGTCTTGATTCCCCACGGGCCTAGACTTAAATAAATTCCAAAGTCTGATGCGCTTTTATTCTCTTTGTATTCCACCGAGTTTACGTAATTGTGCGAAACTCAATCAGTCGGAAACACATCCCTTTACAGTGGAGATGCATTCATTCTGCGACGTCGAGCCTTGCCGACTCGACGCAGACCACAATCTGTTCCCTGCAGAACACCTTCGAGAACGGCCACAGATCATGTCTTGGTAGCGTGCAGGCGGCAATCGCTGTCAGTTGTTTAATTGTCCTCGAAGGAACTCGATCAAATGCAGTCCTGATAATGGGTGGGATCTAACACAAATGAAGCCTGGGAGCTCCCTGTAATCCACGCAGCAGCATTAACAGTATGACTCCGAGCTGCCATTCAATGAAATATGCATAGCGCTTCATTAGCCCTGTCGCTTACCCTCACCTCTGCAGGTTACAGCAGGTGATTCTCTATTGATTTCCTAGGACTTCTTTATTGTATAGATTTGTTGCTATAAGTGGAAATGTCGGTTGAGCCAGGTCTGAAATAAGCAGGATTGAGTTTCACACTCTGGGGTTTGGCAATGCATATATTTCATAATTCATACAGTTCCAATATTGTAGTCTCTCTGAGGGTATAAAATTGTTAATGTGTTTTTCTTCTGTGGATATCGCTCTACATAGAATGTTACAATTAGCATTATACCGTCAGGAGACATAATTTTCCATCTTGAGGCACACTCATAAGCTCTGCTAAATCAAATACTGGAGATATAAAGTGTATTCTAAAATAACCCACGATGAGTAGCACTTCAAATAAATGGAAGAGTACCCTCGTGTTCAGACATCAAAAACTGCTTTTCTCCATTTCTCCCCGACCAGAGAAACCAGGGGTGACATGGCAACTGTCGACACAGAGAGAGCGGGAAAGGGACTTGATAAGCTAACGGAAGCTGCCGAAATGTCTGCTGAACGGCTGAAAGGTATCAGATTGGACAATTGGTTGCCCTGCGTGTTTACCTCAAGGCAATCAACCCCATCCAAGGTTCAACCTCAATTCAACCTCATCACAGGTGGTGTGGAAGGTTGTCAACTGAGCCTTGGCGATTATAATGTGTCTAATCAGTCATAAACTTGGTCGGCAGGCTGCAGCCAAACACTTATTGGGGCAACTTACAACACAAATACAAACACAAATTGTCAAAGCTTACAACAGAAAATGAACCCAGGGGGCATTTAAGTTTACAGCCATCTTCCTCTTCTTCTTATTTCCTCTTCGTTTCAGCCCCACCAAATGCTTTGAATCGCTCCAGCCTTTCAGGGTGTATAAGGCCAGAGTACAGCCTAATTGATTCCTCTTGTTCCTCTCGCTCATAAGGGCAGCAGTGTCGACACAGTGAAAAGCTCCCTGGCGTTTTGCTCATCTTCATTGCTCCCTTCCTCCACGCCTCTCTTTGCTCTCTTCCTCCCGCCAACATCCCCAAGAGCACGACGCAACGCAGATAGTCGACACAAACAGATCCCTCCGAGAGAGAGCACACACACACTCGAAACCTCGGATGGAAGACAAAGAGCAAGCGTTGCATCTGCATGCCAAGCCGCAGAGGTCCACTGCACAGTTCAGCACAGTCAGACTCATACGAGACAGGGTCTCGGCCCTTAAAAAGAAACACAGAAATCCCTCTGCATTATGCGAACATAAAAGAGTTATCCTATTCCAGGCAAACTTTCTTTGGTTGATTTTTGCGGTGAGGAGAGCTCCACAGTGCCCGAGTAATTTTGGCTTTCAGCTCGTGTGAGTGGCTGTCCAGAGCTCTGGACAGGAACAATGCTGTTGTTAAACCCACAGGTTTTTCAGATGATTAAGTCAAGCAGAGGAAGAGAAGCACTCCCCCCCCCCCCCCCCTGTACCCTGAAGTGAACGTGTGGACTCACGCTTGGCTGAGCCCGGGCTGGAGGTATGGATGGCAGAAGAGCATAAACAGAAGTGAGGTGCAGCGCATTGGCCAATGCAATCGCATTGGCCCGCAAAGTACAAAACACCATCAATCCTGATTTCGTCCGATGTTGTCGGATGTCTGACTCGGTTTCGGCTTTGCTTGATTTTGAGATATTTTGGCAGCGCTTGAGCTGAAAGAACTTACTAAACTTCCAAGCTCTGATTGCAATGGGAAACCACATATCCCCGTGTATACAGAGAAACCATAATGACATTACAAGAAGAATTTGATAACTCGTTCTTTGTTTGTCCCAAAAAAAAGTTATTTTGCAACTACAATTTATGAAACAGGCTCTCTAAAATAGGCTTATTATGTAATATAATAAACATAATAAATGTTTATTATATTGGATTCTTTATTTTAGATGCACTTTTAATCTGGCTGTGGTGGGAGGACCAGATATAAGATAGAGGATTGCGTCCCGGCCTATGGAAAGGAAGTCATGCAGGTTGGCAGGAAGAAACCACTCACTAGCACAACACGCAAATCATTATATAAGCAAAAACAACCAAACAAAACAGCAACACAGTCGACATTTCTGTTCCAAAGCAGCTCTATTTTTTTTAACTAACTTGATGATTCCACCGAGCAACTAAGAGGCGCAATAAAAGGTAATGGAAAGAAATTTACTTATGCAAAAATGAGTGTACAACACAAGCACATCAACTGTTTCCATCCGCCTCATGTGTATTCAGCTAAATGGCGCCACTGTCACATTTGGTAGCCAACAGCTGTAACTCCAATAGGCCCGAATTATTTTATTGTCTTAAAATGGCTTAATTATTCTTAGCAACAGCTTAATACACGGTTGACTTAGGAGCGAGCCAGCAACCCTACATTAAACCATAGCTGAGTAAGCTCCAATTCACATAGTCTCGCCAATCAACCGAGTGACTGCATATCACTGCTTTGTGGCTTTGTGGTGTGCGTGTGTGCACACTTCAACTACCGTGACTCACATTCATCAGATAAAACGTGTTGTGTACAGTATTAGTGACATGACATGGTTGATTAGATAAACGTGCATCCAACCTATTATTCAGTTCCCAGACAGCAACAGCTCTATCAGTGCATCAGTTTGAGTACTAAGTGCAGAGGCAGCCACTGAACCCCCACACCCCCCCAGGCATGCATTCACAGCACACACATAAACCCCACTGCTTCTCCTTCCCTTTAGCTACAATGGACGTGGCATCCGCTACATCCAAATGCTTTTATGAGGGGAACTTCAAAATAAGAGTTGCATCGAGTCAGCACCAGAGTAATCACATGCTTTAAGTTTGAAGAGTTGGACATGACGTACATCGTATCTATTTATAACGGCTTCATGTATACGACCAGTGTACGATGCAAGGGGGGGGGGGGGGAGGAAGTTTGGCAGCAGAGGACTCGGCACAGCACCACATGAAGCCCTCCCACATCCGAGAGAGCCCAAAGATACGGGTGAATAAATAAAACATGGCCGCCCCGAATCGAGAGGCAATGTGACAGAGAGATTCTTTTTTCTTTTTTTTTTGCTCGGCGCTTTTATGTTGGCAGGCAGAACATTTCTGTTTGGGATGAATCAGAATTTTTCTGAGAGCACCTGCGCTCAGTGCATCTAATTATCCGACAACTCATCCTCATTATAAAATAGCCGTTGGGAGTCAAGTATCAGGCTTTTCATAACAAGACGCAAACACTGATTCGGGATGCCCCACATACCAAAACCACACCGCTGCTACAGTAGACACTGATAGCTGCGAGCCCACTGGAATCACTGTCGATTCCTTGCTGGAAGTATCAGCCGTATTGCAATGTAGCATGGAACGCCGTTAGGAGAAACAAACAGTGATGGTGGACGCATTGCATGATTGAGCTGAAATGTTGATTGGCCGCCTCAGTGGCGTCCACACGTCACAACGATGGCCCTATTATGTCACCCGGATGAATTTTATAAGCCATAATTATGACTTATGCCCGTTTCTCCCTGGGGAGACGCGGGAACAGGGTGAGTTAATGAGGGTGCGTTGCGACACGTCGCGGTTGAGCCGTCCGTGTTGGCGGATAATTAATAGCGGAGGAAGGTTTGCCTGGGATGTGGCAACCCAAGCCGGCTCTTCCATTAAGGCCTCGGGAATACTGAGGGGTTAGGTGGTGGTGGAGCTCATGAAACTCCCGGCAAACATGCAGAAATACCCTGCCGTTCCCTCGCTCGCTCTCTCTCTCTCTTGGATTCTGCTCGGAGCTGTTCCGGCACAAAGCCCATTCAACAATGATTGATATGGAGACAGCGAGCAGACTCAGGAGCCACACTCACCGCAGAGACAATGGAAACCAGAGGCAATTTATTAAAACGGGAGCGCGCGTTGATCGGGAGCAACGGGGGACGGCACGGGACGCACTTACCTGGGACTAATCCTGGAACTGCTACGGAATGCACCGACTGTTCTGCAGGGGTGCTTTAGGAGTCTGAGGGGAACGTGTTTGCACATCAGGAAGCCTGACCTTCTCAGGGGGATCACTGTCCCTGACGGGCTGTGTGACAGCAGTGAGGAGCGGTGACTGCCGTGAGAGAGAGCTGTGGCATACGTGGGGAAGCAGTGATTTGGAGGGTCGGGATTTCATTGTTTTTTGCATCGTTGATGGTGTGACTATTGGGGTTCTTACTTGTGGGAGATGTCTCAGGGGGGGGGGGATGCGATGCTGCAAAAATGGGTATTAGGGGGAGCTGAGATACATGAGAGCTATTTGTGTCGATAGATGCACAGTATACCGTGCATGGCAAACAACTGATGGAGTGCTCTATCAGGAATGCAATTGCATTCATGATCTCCCTATACCCTTAAATGATACAGTTGACATTTCAATTTCAAGAAAGAAACGCATTAGGGTGAGATGGATAGCTGGAAAGGACAGGGACAAAACTCACAGATAGTCATAAAGAGAGAGATTCAGAAAGATGGTGAGAGAGACAGAAAGAAGGAGAGAGAAAGACAGAGAGAAAGAGATAAACCGGATCAAGATAGATGGATTGAGAGAGACAGAAAGACGGGGAGAAAGAGATAAACCAGAGAGAGAGAGAGAGAGAGAGAGAGAGAGAGAGAGAGAGAGAGAGAGAGAGATCAAAAGAAACAGACAGGCATCGATGTTGCAGACAGACAGATGTGCACCGTGGAGAAAAACAATATCATCATGATGAGCTCAGCATTACCCAGCGCCTGGGGTAACTGTTGTAAAGCTAAACCAAACACCGCCCCAACACATCCACCAACGCATACCACAAGCCCTTCTCGCTCGCTCTCTCTGTCCACCCATACGTTGTGGTGATGACCTTTCAGTGCGGTACACACACTCCAATTACCTTCTCTAAAACACAGTTAAAAATGCATCATTGAACAGCTAGTGGGAAGTCTGCACAGGGGCATCATTTGTTCCTATATTATTAGGGCTTTAGTGCACGGCGGTGGAGAGGTCGTCCTGAATCACAAAGAGGCAGCGATGCCGTGCTCGTCGTTGGACCTCTGGGGGGGTAACGACAAGACGCTAATGCTGTTAGCCTCCCGACCGTGGTCACGCTCGCTTAGCTCCCTCCCCTCACCTGCCGCCAAGAGGAAACATCCCTCACTGACCCCCAAACCCACACACACACACACACACACACACACACACACACACACACACACACACACACACACACACAGACACACGCGATCCCAGCCGTAGAAAGTTATTATCAGCTCAAGCTCACAAAATGACATGTCATGGGCAGGTCGAGTGCAAAACCGTCACTTGCACGTTCTTATTTTTTAAGTATGTACCCTGTCATCACACAGAGGGTTGAGTGAATGTGGATCACTTAAGTGGCGCGACGACCACGTAGGCATGGACAGCTCATGTGCCGTCAATCAAACAACAAACGGTGACATCCATAGCCAAAAGCACCATCGCTCGTTAACTAACCGAAGCCATACCGAACACCAACGCACGCGCACATTGACATGCACGCGCGCAAACAGATATGGGGATGCATAACCTCAGCCTCAGGAACAGGCGCGGGCTACACAAGCAAACTTTTTTTCGCCCTGAAAATTCCGCAACTTGCCCGTTGCACACATGAACTGCGGTCAAGGCATCCTAAATCGTTTAATCATGCAGTAGGGCACGGGTAAAACCAAAGCGACCCAGCGACCCAGTGACACAGCTTAATTAATGAATGGCACCGATAGAGAGCTAACCAAATGCCGCGCCCCCCGTTTTGAGAGGCGACCGGCACACCGATGCGTGTCAGCCAGTCCATGGATAACGTATGGCTTCGTGATATGCAGATATGCGCCCTGGGCAGGGACACGTGGCACGTGGCGCGACGTGGACGGACAACTTGACAAACAAAACAAACAAAGCACTGCGGACGAACACTTTGATAAGAGTGTGTGTGTGTGTGTGTGTGTGTGTGTGTGTGTGTGTGTGTGTGTGTGTGTGTGTGTGTGTGTGTGTGTGTGTGTGTGTGTGTGTGTGTGTGTGTGTGTGTGTGTGTGTGTGTGCGTGTGCGTGTGTGTGTGGTTTCACAGCTGTCTCCCCAAATGCTTCAACAACCGAAAAAAATGCCTCAAGGCTACTTACTATATGCCCAGGCAGTTGACTGCAAAGCCTCGGTAACTGTAATTAAATTAGAAGAATTGTGTGTTAGATTTGTAGACCTAACAACTCTTCACACAAATTTGGGGATGCACGGAGATAGATGACATTGCGATTGTACTGGAGTGGCTTGAGTTAGAAGAAAGATCTCTGACGGTCCCACTCACCGAGGCGTCCGAATTAAAACATCCACAGGAAATGTCAGAGGAGTCCTTTCTTTCGTCCGTCCAGTCGCAAAGCAGCAATGCTTTTCTTATTCCAAATACAGGCCCCCGGGGTTTTGCACTGAAACAGAGAGAAAAAGGCACACAGCCACAACAGAATCCGTCAGAATCGAGGTGTCCCCCTTCTGCGAGAAAAAAAAAGTGTTGGCACATCTCATGTGAAGAGCAGGAAAAAGAAAAAGAAGAAAAAAGAGAGACAACTCTGAATCAAAAGGACGAAATGGGACAGATGTGAGGTGTACCTGCTCTACGTGTGTCGCGGTCGGCCAGAGACACAGAGAGCCGTGCGAGAGACGAGCTAAGGGAAACTAGGGAGCTGCGCTTTCCATGTGAGAGGCAGCAGACCTACACAGCGCGCCGTCGGGTCGAGCCGCACTCCGCTCGCGGCCACGGCTGTAGAGAGCGAGCGGCAGCGGGAGCGCGCTCGGAGCAGGAAGGGAGATGGGGACTCGGTGGGCGCGGGCGTGCGGAGAAAGGAGGAGAGTGGAGAGAGGTATCCGAGTGCGCGCGGCGGCCGCAACCGAGATGGAATTCAACCTCACCTGCATTCCCCCTCCAAGCCGCTTGATGGCCGGCGCGATGATGTAAGTGTGTGTATGGATGTCGCTCAACCCCCTCACGCACCCCGCCCACGCCACAAACCTATGCATAACCGTTTTGGAGCGAAATAAAAAGGCCTTGCATCGGTGCGTGTTCAACCATGTAATGGCTAAACGCAAGTTAAATCAAAATTGTGGTTCTCAATGTATCCGGGACATCACAAACTTGGGGGATCGTTACCACAACTCCTTTAGGGGACCCCTGTACCATTCGTCTTTGGCATGTCGATTGGTTTTGCCCATTTGCTGTTTAAACGATTTCGATATGGATGTAGTATAACCCCTGAACTGAAATTATGTACTTTTTCTGTCCGTAAGATTAAGATATGAATGTATAACCCCTCAAATTATGCAAGAATAAATTATTTATATCATTCCCTTCTACCAAAACAAACAAGAAATTAAGCATCCCAAGTAATCATTTTCGAAGTATTCAGTTCCCTGTTTGTGTTAAATAGCCCATGGCTTATAAGATATTCAAATACTGGTGTTCAGAGTAATTTACTTCAGCAGAATGTGATTCACTTTTGAAAGGCCATTATCAATTTCCAGTCGAGCCTATTCACTCAGCACAAACCCAATATTTAGCCAATAGTCATGGTTAATTGGCCTCCTTTGGCACCAACTGCTCCTAAGAACAATGTTACAATGTTTAAGTGACTGCCATTGAGACTGCAACGCATACACAGGGAAGTGTATGCGTTGCAGTGTACATATATATATATATAAATAAAAGAGATGTTTTGCAGGTGAATACATTTCACCTTCCTACTTTTAGGTTTTCGGACTGCTTTATTATCCATGAATGCTGAGGACGTTTCTAAAGATTTTAAGAATAATAATAAATAATGAACTAAAATATAACTGAAAGAATGGAAAAAGGAAGGAAAGAAAGAACTGACCATTCTTCAATCTTTAAGATCAAAAAAATCAGTTGATACATGTTTTAATTAAGCTCAATCACTAGGTTGTTGGGTAATGAAATTTCCTTTGACATATAACTGCAGCCAGTAAGCCTTCTTTCATAGGTGAACATTGCCTCTGCGGCGGTCTGTCTGGTGTTCATTGAAGGCCCCCTTGATTGGTTTGGAGACAAAATAGAGGCCAACAAGGTTGTGGGGGCTTTTGTTTAGCCTGTGAATAAGTCAAGACAGCCATCACCTGGCTGACATTCACCAACCGTGTCATTGTGAATATGGCAACATGAACATTTAAAGGTTCTAGATGAAAGTTATGCCCTTACAACAGCTATATACTTTGTGTGCAATGGTTTAATTTTTTTTTCGTTAAACCGTTTCGCTGCCGACGTGGCAGCGTTTCTTTATCGCGTCGTGACACAGGGACACAGACAGCTATTATGGATTGCGTCATTTGGATGAAGGAGTCTGATATGACGTGTGTTTTGTGAGGTGAAACCTACAATACAGCAGTTGTTATATTGATGGTTGAAGCAGAATCAGAGTTCTCTAAGCAAAAACTAAAACACTGGGTCAATATGTGGCGGTTTGAAATAGGTTTCAAAGTTATGGAAGACCTTCTCTGCCCCTTTGATCGTTAAAAAAAGAAACCAAGATGTCTGCCATGATGAAATTCGATTGAAAAAAATATTTTCAGAAGTGACAGTGCTGGGAGTATGGAGGGATTCTTAGCAGCAAGCTGAAAGGGTATTGTGTGATTCGTAGCATATTCTCTCGCTGGTTTTCAATTTCAATGAGAATTGTTTAATGACTTCATGTTTCCATTTGCAGCCTTCTTGCGATAGCTGTCAAATTACAGGACAAAGAAGATGAACATAATATACAACATTTCCATGAATCTGCAGGAACAATTTCAAGATGCTACATTTCAAAGGAAGCTTTCACAGTCTAAAAGATAGAAAAAATACCCCCTTTCTCTGAATATTAGGTAGATATAACCCACATGCAGTCTGTGAGCTGTATTAGCTAATGTGCTAAATATAGAACTACCAAAGGACGGAGAAGTGTGTTTTATAATTCAGTGCCATCATTAAAACAATTTAGACAAGATATTGCATGCTAGCCTTCTCAATTACTATCCAATCTCTCCACTTACAAAAAGCTTACTTAGCCTAATAACATTAGTGTGGTGAATGCTTTTTTGGGGGGGATTGGGGGGTGGGGGGATGTGTCCATTGTGTATTCTAGTCAAAAACGTAGATGTGGACAATATATTTGGATGCAGCGACAGTGCATCCATAATGTATACATCGAAAGGTTTGCCAAAGCTTCAAAGGGCTTCTTTTTCTAAAACACTCACCTGTCACATGACATTAGCTAGGTCCGAACCTCCACTTAGCCCCCGGGAGAGCTGCTGTTTCCCGGCTCAAACTAGTGGAGATGGAGCTTGTCGCCAGAGTCATCTATAATTCATGCCGTGCCCGGCCCCAGCATCTACCACGTGCAAGCATGGAAAATCCAGTCCCGAGACTCCAGAGTCAGTGATGATAATTGCCAGTGGTCGGTGTCACAGCGACGCACAGCCCCTGTGGCCAACGCATCGGCCTTGCCTGGTGGTGGTGGGGGTGATGGTGGTCGTCGGTGTGGTGCTGGTGGTGGTGGGGGTGTTGGCGGTTGTCTGGGGAGTTGGTGGTGTGGGTGGCGGTGGTGTGGGTGGTGCTGGTGAGGATGGTGGGGGTGGTGGTAATGGGGGTGGTGATGGGGGTGGTGATCTGGTGGCCTGGGGGTGGGGGCTTTTGTAGCGGAGCCAGCCTCTCATTTCTAATATAATGGTCATAGACAGTTTAAAAGCACCTTCAACATCGTCCCCTTTTGGTTTTAATGCACCCAGACATGCCATGTATCCATTATTTGCCAAAGAACATTTTAGATTTTAATGTGCCGCGGGCGAATTTCGTAATAGTCCATTTTTTTTTTGTTATTTTATTATTTATTTATCATTTATTTAATATTGCATGCACATATTCTTTACCACACTGGTTGTTGTCTGAGACCTAAGGCCAACAGGTCGTATTAACTTGAAAATGGAAGTGATTGTTTTCATCTTGTTAACTATGAATCCATATAACGAATGGAGGGAACCATTACAAAAAGAGGTTTCAGAAACATTCAATTGTGAGTAAAATCCTAGATATAGACTATGGATTATTCTACGATTGAACATTGGCATCATTGTAACACATGTTAACCAAATCACTAGAGACAGGTTATGATTTTGAGGAGGGCGACGGCTTATGGCTCAAGTGAAGGGATGCAAGGAGTACACTCAATATCCAGCCCCTCAAAAGTTCATGTTTCAGGAGAAACGGACACAGAGAATTAGGCCGCTAAGCCTCTCATTCGTTTGCACACTTGAACGAGCATTGTAGGCAGAATCTTAATAGGGTGGAATCATTAGGAGGCTTTGCCAGACCACATTCACGTCGTGTAATTTGAGAGCAGCTTGATTGCGGAGGCAATCCCCAAAAAAAAGATATGAAACAATATTCCCTTTTTTCGGATAATTGCGGATCACTTGTATCGCCGTGTGACTCTTGGGTGTAACTTTGGCGGAATCAACCGGCAACTTCGAATAATTTAACTTCAAGCCGCCGAATGACATTCAGCAAAGGTCACACTCTATCCACAATCCGCACGCTTAATCTCAGAATCTCTAATGACTAACAGTAAATGCTTAGAAGTCAAAATCCCCGCTGCTCTGTGTGTTCCGTGAATGCAGAATGAGCACCTGTGAAGAACGAGACGCCGTCCCTCTCTGTTTCTTCGCCGGAATCTTCGTTATCGGCCGGTCACATGCCACTCAGCCGTGGATATGCAAATGAGCTCAACCCGTGTCTGTATCATTCGGTTTAGAAATCGGCGGGGCGAAACAACTTGCAACTTTTTTTCACACGTGTAAAAAAGATTTTATTCTGAAGACATTCGCCTCAAAATGATGTCGATCTGGATCCTCTTTTCAGACCGTAATTTCTCCTCAAGTAGCGAGAAACCATTCAATTTTATAAAAAGTTGCATTCTCCTTAACGTCAGCCGCACTCCACACTGAAGAACGCAAGAAGATCATCTCAATCACTCATCAATAATTAACACAGCTCAGACTCAGTGAATAAACTTAGGCTGCTGTATTGAGGGCAGGCAGACAAGCAGCAGCCAGAACTGCTATTAGAGTAGAATAGAATATGGCACATTTCTTGAAAGAATAAACGTTACCAGAGCTGTGCCATGACTCAGTTAATCTGTAGACAATCAGAAGCACTCAAGGCCCCGAGATGTTGAGACTTACAAGGAAGTGCTATCACTATCATTAATGAAAATGAGGGCTGTAGCTGCTTCTGTTTTCAAAGCAAATATACAGCAATGATCGTTATTTATTGGCTGACGATCTGACATGGGGGATTTTCAAAAGTAGTCTTTTTTCAATGTTATCAGTGACAATCCGCTGTGATTAAGTTTAATGGAGTCAACATTTGAGCTTCAATCGTGCAATTTATTTGTGCCACTTAATTCCTCAAGTGTGCAACTAAAACAAGACTTAAGCATTGGCTCTGGTAAAGTATAGCTTGTACTAAACATTTGTATCCTTCTTTTTATGCGTTTCCTATTTGCTAAATGTGTTGAACTTGTTCTCCTAAGAGGACTTTGGTTGTGTCATCCAACGACCAATGAAGCCCTAATCTATAACCATGTTGTTCTTATCGAGCGACTCAGACTAACTAGCGTCAATAGCATCAACCTTCATCGGCATCAATGCCGTTTGTTAACCGTGAACGACCCGATCCAAGTCTGAAGGTCGACCGTGTACCAACGGCTAGCCGGCGACTACAAGGGCCCCGTTAGCTCCATCCCAAGCTTGAAAATGCATAATCTGGACTAAGAAATGCATTTTATTAAAGGTGGGAATGTCATAGTCTGTTGGTTTCCTTGTCTTGGTATCGGTCTTGTTTCTCCCCATGTCAGGTTTCCCTCCTGTGTGTTTACTGCTCCCTCCCCTAATGTGTTTCAGCTGTTACTCGTTGCGTGCCCTGTGTGTTTGGTATTTAAGCCCTTGTCTTTCCTTTGTTCCTTGTCGGATCATTTTAGTTTGTGGTGAGTTGTGTCCTGTGTGTTCCCTGTGTTACCCGCGTTACCCACGTCACCCGTGTTCCTTGCCTTTTGAGTTAATAAATTATCCTTTTACCTGAACTGTCTGCGATTGGGTCCTACCTGCCTGCCTGCCACCCGCTAACCGTGACAGGGAATCATCTCGTTGATTCATTGACTTAGCGGAAAAGCCGTGACGGAACAAGAACGAAGAAAACAATCAAGGTCATGATAAAGGTCAGTAATTAAGATCATGTAACATGCTTTGGTGAAGGCACAGTTACGTACTCTGAGTGTAAAAAAGATAAACATGCTTCATCCGATTTTTAGTCATTAGGCTCTCACTGTTACCGAGTTGTCGGCGGCGCCTTTATTAAAAGCCAATTTACAAGCTTAATTGTTCTTCGGTGTGTCTTGAAAAGTGATTGTCCTTTCGTAAACGCAGCGTGTAAACTGAGTCCTCCATCACCGGCTGAGCTGATCACAATGCCGCATTATGGCGCTCTCAATCGCAAGCTTTGTTTTCGGCTGTCAAAGTATTTGGTGTTCGCCATCCATTTCACGTCAGACAAATGTGCGATGTTCCCTCATTGGTTAAAAACATAAAAAAGGTGGAGGGGAGGGAAGTGGAGGGGGAGTTGATTTGATTGAGTATGCCTCCCTCCCACCTAAATATTGTTTTTCACTGTATGTCATAGTATGGCTTTCCTGTTCATTCTCTCTCCCTAATCCCTAATATACAATAATACATACATGATATATATGGTTATATGTCATGCTGTAATAGATATCTATACATAAATATGTACACATATATTTACTTTTATTTAACAAAAAACCTAACCTCCAAGCCAATGTGATTTTGTCCGGCACAAACAATGACATAATCAAGACTGATTTTAACCATACATGACTTATTCCAGAGTGGAGCTCTGCATTCTTGTGCCATTCTTATCTGGGCTCGATGTTTGATTAGAGCCCCATATGCAACAGGGACGAGACACCACTGTCGGGTGCTCTCCTTGCCAAGGATCTGTCCCCCCAGCTGGACCTCAGGGGTGTCCACAGAAGGCTGGAAGGCTAGAGAGCTACTGCTTGGCCAACACGTCGTTACAGGTTATTTTTCCATTGGAACCACTCAATAACTCCCCATTATCTAAATATAAAAATACCTGAAGGTTTGATGACATATATGTTGGGAAAATCCATTTGTGTATGAAGTTCATGTATATGATAAATATATGGTCTACTGCTGAGCACACACGTCGTTACAGGTCGTCCTTCCATTGGAATGAACCACTTCATAACTCCCCCTTACAATGCAAAAGGAAAAAAATCATGAATGTTTGATGACAGATACGGTTTAACGGTAAAATCCATGTGTTTGTGAAGTACATGTATATGATAAATATATGGTCTACTGCTTGGCACACACACGTCATTTCAGGTTGTATTTCATTGGAATGAACCACATAGTAACTCCCCCCTATGATGTAAAAATAAAAATATACATGGAAAGTGTTGATGGCATGTA